>NC_069503.1:1151645149-1151672649 GCF_027579735.1 Bombina bombina | reverse complement strand
TGGCTGACTAAATACTTCTTTGCCCCACTGTACTTACTGTAACGTGCTCTCTGCGCTTAACGAAAACGAATGTAAATATTTACTTTAAACTAAACAAAAACTGTATAATGCAGCCACTGAATATTCAGGGGAAAGGAATTTCCCAGAATACTGAAAATTTCGTCCAGAGTTAACTTTTCTCAGCTGCACATCAGTTAGTGTTATAATGAGTAACCGTACTTCTAAATGTATTCTTCATGTGTTTTGTGACACTTTTTGTTGGGCATTATCCAGAGCTCTGAGGTCGAGGGAAAAGCATTCTAGTACAAATTGTGACTTTGCTCCTGCGTTGGTATTTACTTTCCACTTGTAATACGAGCGGAATTTAACTTTAGAGCAATTGGCTGCGAAATACCAATATCACTCGCATGCTAACAATATCACGCCACTTGTAATACCAGCGGAATTTAACTTGAGTGCAAGCGGCTGTGAAATACCGATATCACTCGCACGCTAACGATATCGCGCCACTTGCAATAAGAGCAGAATTAAACTTGAGTGCAAACAGCTGCGAAATACCGATATCACTTGCACGCTAACGATATCGCGCCATTTGAAATACTAGAGGAATTAAACTTGAGTGCAAACGGCTGCGAAATACCGATATCACTCGCACGCTAATGATATCACCCACTTGTAATATGAGTGGAATTTAACTTGAGTGCAAGCGACTGCGAAATACCGATATCCCTGGTACGCTAACGATATTGCGCCACTTGTAGCCCTTAGTGTCTGCAAGTAGTTCCCATACCTGGATTTGGTGCAAAGAGTTCTGGGATTGCTGAGTACCAACATATTACACAAACCAAGGCACTATACCATTCTGTTTCCTTGGGAAGCAGCGTATAGTGCTTGAGGTTAAAGGGACACTGAACCCAAATTTTTTCTTTCATGATTCAGATAGCATGTAATTGTAAGCAACTTTCTAATTTACTTCTATTATCAATTTTTTTTCATTCTCTTGCAATCTTTATTTGAAAAGAAGGCATCTCAGCTAAGGAGCCAGCAAATTGTGGGTTCAGAACCATGGACAGCACTTGTTTAAAGGTGCTGTCCAATCAGCAAGGACAACCCAGGTTGTTCACCTAAAATGGGCCGGCATCTAAACTTACATTCTTGCTTTTCAAATAAACACACCAAGAAAATGAAGACAATTTGATAATAGGAGTAAATTAGAAAGTTGCTTAAAATTGCATGCTCTATCTGAATCACAAAAGAAATTTTTTGGCTACAGTGTCCCTTTAAGGGGCAGCAGTTATGAAGCAGCGGTCACAAAGATGCAGATATCGCCGGAAATCAACCCGATCGAGTACGATCGGGTTGATTGACACCTCCCTGCTGGCGGCCCATTGGCCGAGAGTCTGCAGGGGGCGGCGTTGCACCAGCAGCTCTTGTGCTGAATACGTATTGCTCTCCGTATTCAGCGAGGTCTGGCGGACCTGATCCGCACTGTTGGATCAGGTTCGACAGACCTTGTAAAATAGAGGCCTAAGTCTCTGCTTAATTTATTTATTATATCTTCCCTCTGCAAGGCCTGCAAGAGCGCAGCTTTTAAAACCCAGTAAGCTTTAAAGGGACAGTCTACACTAAAATTGTTATTGTTTAAAAAGATAGATAACGCCTTTCATACAAGCTCCCCAGCTTTGCACAACCAACGTTGTTAGATTAATACACTTTATAACATTTAAACCTCTAAATGTCTGCCTGTTTCTAAGCCACTACAGACAGCCTCTTATCACATGCTTTTTTATTTGCTTTTCACAACAGGAGACTGCTAGTTCATGTGGGCCATATAGATAACAATGCGTTCACGCCCAAGGAGTTATTTAAGATTTAGCACAGCACAGTACAAAATGCAAGTCAAAAGATAATAAATAAAAAGTTATGTGATCAGGAGGCAGTCTGCAGAGGCTTAGATACAAGGTAATCACAGAGGTAAAAAGTATATTAATATAACTGAGATCCAGAGTTCCGGAGGAGGTGCTTGTGCATAGGTTGTGCAGCGCAAGCTCCCGCTCTCCACAGACAATCCATTGGCGGTGTCTCTACGCGCCAGGTACCTCAACAACCGAGGGGAAGATCTGTAGCCGGCTTGGGATAAGCCCTAAGGAGCTCCAAGAGCGTTTTTTTTCATCTACGCTACACTATAACACCTTAGCTTTGTGACTCACACAGGACATCGTGTGAGAACTTTTTCAAAGCCCGAAAGATCAACTGGTGGCAGTCCCCCCCTCCCACCGGTGCTGCGAGAGGGGGGTAGATAGCCCGAAAATAACATTCCAGCACTAAAGGGATCACCTGTGGCAGTCCTCCTCTCCCACCGGTGTTGCGTGAGGGGAGTAGACAGCCTCGACAGGTGAGAACAAATTACCTGTGAAGGGAAGCTGTGAACCATACTGAGACCGGCGCTGTATATGCAAGCACAGAACGTGGATTGCGCCCCTGATCTCTATCTTTGCCTGCATGACTGACAGGAATCAGGGCCAAGATACGAAGGGAAAAGAAAAAGTGGAAAGAGCCTCTAATCTGAAGGTAATACTGGAATACCGCTGGTGGCCCGTGGTGAAACCCTGGCGCTTCCTCTCATTGGTGGCTTCTATATGAGTTTCGCCATCTCAGAGGTTAAATTTGGTTGAGAACCTGGAAGGCAGATACGGAACTCTGAGTGCACACACTTACGTCCTTCAGAGCCCTGAGTGAGATATCCTGAGGACCTTCAGCGCCGGAGAGGTGAGTCCGGAACAACTAAGAGATTAACTCTTGTGCTTATGTGCTGAAAACGCCAAAGTATTTAAACACAGCAGTGGACTCTCCTCCTCTTCTCCTACGTTCCCCGCTAAGGGAAAGCGCTAATAACTGAAGTGCCGTTATAAGCACTTATTATATTGAGACTGCCTTTGGGTCCCCCTGAGTACTTTACAAATAAATCTGAACGGCCATACAATACGACGCTTGGCCTGCAGCAACCTTGATAATAGTATTATTATGGATCAGATTGTGGTCTTTTACATGTGATTTAGATTAATGAGGAATATGCTGTTTTTTCTTGTTTGCCCTGACTGTTAAAAATCTTTGGGGGTACAGCCTGATGATTCTAACTAAATTAATCGATTGGGGTTGTTGCATAATCTAACTTAGGACTCTGTACCAAGATTTAGTATCACTGGGGGAATTGCGTTCCTTGAACATGGACTTATGATTTATACTTTACAAATATTTTTTTTTTTTTTTTTATTTATTTTTTGGCAGTATAGCCTAAGATCCCACCTGTCAACTCTTGTGTTCAAATTGAACATTAGAATCACAAAACACCTGATAACTAAAGTAATCAAAGTCACTGGTATTATCTGATTATATTATAGTAGATCACTAGAGTTGTGTTATTTATAGTGTTCAGTATCTTAATCTTAATTTTGGATTTAACGGTCTGGTAAGACCCTGGGAGACAGGGGCAGAAGGGAAAAACAAAACAAAAACAAAAAAACCCTATCTAAAGGTTATATATAAATATTATATACCTGTTATAATTTTGTTGCTTTATTGCCCCATATCGGTTTTTTTTGCTAACTGAAGTGGGCTTGAAAACTAAAGCCTATGACCTAGACACTTACTTGATAGATATCTGCTGGATTAAGGGTCACAGATATACATACGAATTCTTTTAGCCTGACAGTGATCGGTTAATTCTGATCTAGGCTTTAAATTAACAGAGTTTAAGGTGGTCTGAACCTTTTTAGCTTAAGCCTAAATTGAAGCTTAAAGACCCCGTGAGACTTAATAAGCTAAGATAACTCTATATTTTTTATCTAGTTCAGGATATACTGATTTCTCAGAGGCTACTAAGTTAGTACAAATTTCTTTTCTTAACCGTGGTGGAATTTTTAGGGACTTTATCTTAACAAGAGGTGCTTCGGCGGTCAATTGACATAAGAATCGTCTCCTATCGTCTGGGAGTGAGAACCCGTGGCACTCCAGATCACCCCTTTATCACTTAAGTCAACAGAACATTTCCTCACCCCCCTCCCTTCCCCCCTTTTTTTTTTTTTTCCCCTCTCACAAGTAATTCACTTTAAGAGCGCCACACGCATCACACGTTTTTTTTTTTTTATTATTTTATTTTACTCACGCATGGATAGATATTTAAACTCACCACAACACAAATCCACTTCACCAGCCATGGCTTCCAGACCCAGGGATAGGAAGAACAAAACGGCATCAGAGACCTTAGTCGACTCACACCCTGAAGCGGGATCCATTACAAAGTCCTATGACATTACAAATTCACAAACACTAGTAAGTAATATCTTAGAAGCCTTAAATCCGAAATTTGAGTCCCTTAGATTGGAGATAAAACATGATCTGAATTCGTTATCTAATGAGGTCAAGCAGTTTACAACAAGAATTCAGGAAGCTGAACAGAGAATATCAGATTTGGAAGACCTCACGGTCTCCCACAACACTAAACTACAGCTAAATTCTCTGTCTATCATAGAGCTAAAGAACAAAATCGAAGATCTAGAAAATCGTTCCAGGAGGAACAATGTGAGAATAATTGGGGTTCCTGAATCCAGTCAGTATACAGACTTGTTGAAATTTGCAGCTGAAACTCTCCCTCAGTTATTAAACATACCCCAAGGAATGCTACCTTTAGTAGTGGAAAGGGCTCACAGAATTGGGAGACTTCCTGCTGCAGACGACAATAACTTTAGGCCCAGACCTATAATAGTGAAGTATCTAAACCACCAGGATAAAATTAGAATCATACAGTCATCCCGCAAAACCGCACCTATTCTCTTAGAAGGAACCAAAATGCTGATCTTTCAAGATTTTGCATATGAAACATCCATGAAAAGAAGAGAACTTTCTCCAATTTGCGGTAGATTGATTAGAGATGGACTGTCGGCCACAGTAATATATCCGGCCAAACTCAAGGTGGTATTTCAGGGTCACAGATACTTTTTTGAAACAGTTGCCGAGGCAGAAAAATTTTATTCTGAAAAATGTGCTAAATAGTTTGTTATGTTCCAATATAAAGGGTAATTGATTATTTTTTTACTGATGATAGCAATCAGAATCCACATATTTTATCTAGGTTTAGACATTCTGTACTCTCTGTATTTTTTACCAGGTTTCAAGGATGGAGCGGAGGGAGAGGAAGGACGGGGTTCCCCCCCCCCCCCCCCTTTTTTTTTTTTTTTTTTTTTTCTTCCTCTCTCAATAAAGATATGTAATGTCTAAAGTTAAAAAATTGGTTTTAACCTCTTGGAATGTCGGAGGTATTTCTACCCCAATAAAGCGCAAAATGATTATTTTGCATCTGAGAAAGTGTAACTCTGATATTGCCTTTATACAGGAGACTCATCTTAGTACAGAAGAGTCATTGAAGTTGAAAACCTCGTGGGTTAGGGAGATTTTCTTTACACCTAGTTTAGGTAGGAAGAGGGGGGTGGCTATTTTACTAGGGAAAAATATAACATATGAAGTAATATTTAAATATCTTGATCCAGAAAGCAGAATTCTGATTTTGAAAATTAAAGTGGCAAACTCTATTTTTACACTTTGCAACATTTATGCTCCTAATAACTTTGAGTCAGCCTTTTGGGAATTCTTACAAGCTAAAATTTTACAGTGGAGTGAAGGGAACGTTATTCTAGCTGGGGATTTCAATATGGCACCACAGTGCCCTCTCGATAGACTCAGACAAGCACAGATTACACTCCAAACTAAGAGAGATAAGATAGAAGCTAAAATGTTCAAAGTTTTGTACAGGAATCTCGCCCTTAAAGATATTTGGAGGATCCAACACCCAGCTCAAAGAGGGTTCACATGTAAAGCCAGGAATGCTAATTCTCTTTCTAGAATTGATCTATTCCTAGTTAGTGATAATATATTAAAAATTGGTGCTACAATCAAAATCACACAAATCACTATCTCAGATCACGCCCCAATAATACTAGATATTCCGATGCACACTAAGTCAGCTAATTCACGCCGTTTTTTTTTCCCTAAGTTTCTTTTTAAAAATTTAAAATTCAAAAATTGGCTAAATGACAGAATGGAGGAATTTTTTTCTCTTAATTTAGGTTCAGTTAATGACCCAAATTCACTCTGGGAAGCAGGCAAGGCAGTAATCAGAGGAGAGATAATTGCATACATGGTTAATTTAAAACGGAAAGCCGGTTTTAGAGACAATGAAGCAAGGAGAGCATTAACTAATTCATATAACAAATATTTATCTCAGCCCACAAATGCAAACTGGAGAAGATATACCTCTGCCAAGAGAGAGAGAGATACTCTATTAATGCATACTTCAGCCCAAGCCGATTTGAAAGCTAAAGCAAAATTCTATCGCCATGGGGATAAGGCAGGTAAGTTTTTGGCTAAGTTGTGTAAAAATATACAGGGAAGTTCTGCCATCGATTCACTTTTGGAACAAAACTCCCTAGTTAAAGATCCGAAGGAAATACTTGAAATTTTTTCTACTTATTATAAGGAGATTTACTCCTTTAAAAACCCCAACTTGGAGGTATCAGAATATTTTTGGAATGGTCTTAATTATTCCTCTCTGAGTGAAGATGCAGCAAATAAAATAAATGCCCCCATATCTGAGCAAGAGATTCTCCAAGCGATTAAGGACGCGCGTCTAGATAAAACCCCTGGACCTGATTCACTTCCCAATGAGTTTTATAAGATTTTGGCTCCGATTATCACCCCCCATCTAAAAAACCTTTTTAATTATTTCTATGTAGAGGGTAATCCTATTCCTTTAAACTTTGCTGCATCTACCACATCACTAATTTTAAAACAAGGCAAAGACCCCCTAAAAAAAGAATCCTATCGGCCCATTGCACTGCTTAACTCTGATTATAAGTTACTATCGTCAATTCTGGCAAAAAGGCTACAGTGTGAGATTGGGATCCTTATTAATAAGGACCAAGCAGGGTTCCTAATTAAAAGAAACCTAGCAGCTAAAATTAGAGAACTCTTTTTGATCCTGGACTACATTCATAACTCTCACGAGTCCCCTTTACAAAATCAAGTAGACTTAGCAATTATCGCACTCGACGCAGAGAAGGCGTTTGACTCAGTATATCATCAGCATATTTTGACTTCCCTGTCTCGGTTTGGTTTTAAGGATAATTTTATATTTTTCATTAGTAATCTATGCAAGAATTCTTCAACAAAACTGATTATTAATCAATTAGAATCTAACTTAATTTATCTCCAGAGGGGCACAAGACAGGGTTGCCCACTATCGCCTCTCCTATTCGACCTGGCTATGGAGTCATTAGCCCTTAAGATAAGACAGACACTACAAGGGATAAAAATTGGTGGTATTGAACAGAAAATTGCCCTATATGCTGACGACGTTCTAGTTTACGTATCAAATACGAGAGTAAATATTCCTAGATTACTTTCGATTATAAACTCCTTTGGAACTTTCACAGGATACAAGGTCAATATGTCCAAGTCAGAATTAATGTGGGCTAGGAAAAATGAGGTCTCTCTATCCGAGACGCCTTTTAAAGAAGTGGTTTCTCATTTTAGATATTTAGGAATTAACATATCAGTAAATCCACAAGAGTGGTATAATCTTAATATTCCTCCGATCCTAACTAGAATAAAAGAACATATGAGAAGCTGGCAAAATTTTCCGCTTTCACTAACCGGGCGCATTGCTCTCTTCAAGATGGTCCTCCTTCCAAAAATTCTTTTCCCTTTACAAAACATACCAGTTGCGCTGAAAACTAAAGACTGGAAAAGCCTGAATAAGGCTCTTAGGTATTTCATTTGGAAATGCAAAAGACCTCGAATTTCCATGAATAAAATGTACCTTCCTAGAAGGTTTGGTGGTATGGCTCTTCCTGACCTTAGCAATTATAGTCTGGTGTTTCTCTCACGTATCATAATAGACTGGATTCTGAAGAAAGACTATTTTACGAATAACAGTCTTGAGACGAATATACTTTATCCTTATAACCCGTTAGCATTAATTCATTGTCCGACTCACTCGATCCCGAAAGAAGTGAAACGTCTAAGTTCCATCTATGCGATCATACAGGCTTGGAAAAAACTGGGGAAAAAATTGGGCATAGATCTCTCTATTCCTAAATTCCAAGGGTTGTGTGGTAACCCAGAATTTCAAAGAGGTACTCAGTCTCAAATATTTCAAAAGTGGCATGAACTAGGTTTGACTTTCCTTACTCAGTTTATAGATCAAGGGACACACTCAATAAAAACTTTTGAGAGGTTAAGGGAGGAATTTAATCTAAGTAATAAGGACTTTTTTGCGTATCTCCAGGCTAGGCATTATCTCTTTTCACTTATTGAGAAATTTGGCTGGACCTGGTCATGGGGAAAGTTAGATAGTTGGCCTATTTTGTTTAAAAACGATTTATTCGCCATCTCAACCTGGTATGATTTGATTATTTCCCAAAATGGTGAATCAAATCTGCACTACATAACACAAAAATGGAATCTTTTGTCCCCCGAACTAGAAATTAGGGTAGATCAAGTAGAAAATTCTATAGCTACAATAACTCAAACGACTCTATCGGCAAATTGGAGAGAGTCACACATTAAGCTACTCTATAGGTCCTACTACACCCCACTGAAAGGGTTTAAATGGTGTAATTCCAACTTCAATACTTGTCCAAAATGTGCTTACCCAGCAGCGGATTTAATCCATATGATATGGGCCTGTCCTCGAATAAAGCAGTTTTGGTGTAAGATAGAGTTTTGGCTTATTAAGGTTTTGAAGATTCCTATTCTCTCTCTCTCTTTGGCGGAGGTGGTCTTTTTTATAGAGTCCTCCTTACCTCCTGAGCTTAAAAAAACACTGAACATGACAATCTTGGCAGCCAGGAATTTAATCTTTAATAAATGGCGAGACACTTCGGTACCTAGTATTCTAGAAGTTAAAAATAATATGAAAAAGCAATGCATCATTGAACAGTTGGATACAAATGCAACGTCCGTAAAAGAAATAACTCTCTTTTTTAAAAAATGGGCCACATTTATCAGGATTTTTCCCTCAGAGGAGATAAATTACTTAATCTACCCTTTTAGACATTCCGAGATATGTTTATTGAATCACTGGTAACAAGGCCATGAGGGCCCTTTTTTTTTTTTTTTTTTTTTCTCCCCCCCCTCCCATTCTTCCCTTTTCCTCCCTCCTCCCCCCCGCCCTTCCTTCCCTCCGTTTTACCTGTAACAGGTTGACAACGCTCATATAATAGGTAGCTGGGAAAAAAAAAAAAGGAAAAAAAAAAAGGCTTTATGAGGAACGATAGATATAATTAGAATATGAGGTGGATCTCTTTTTTTGTTTGTTTCTCTTTCACTTTTTTTTTGTCATGTTAATAAGATGTGAATCATGTAATAATAAGTAATCATATAGTAATAAGCTAATCAAGATTGTATATTCTATATGGTGAATTTTCGCTTGTTTTTTATTAACATGTAAACTTTGTATTGTATATCGCAAAAATAAAGGATTTAAAAAAAAAAAAAATATATATAACTGAGATAAGGGGCAGTGTGCAGAGGCTTAGATACAGGGTAATCAAAGAGGTAAAAAGTATATTAATATAACTGAGATAAGGAGTCAGTCTGCAGAGGATTAGATACAGGGTAATCACAGAGGTAAAAAGTATATTAATATAACTGAGATAAGGAGTCAGTCTGCAGAGGATTAGATACAGGGTAGCCGGATCGTGGGGGGGAGTGTTCCTGTAGTTCTTAAGCTGGAGCCAATAGTATCCACACTTCGATGTCGGGTTTTCTACGCAAGTTACAGCGCTGAAACGCGTAGAAAACCCGACATTGAAGTGTGGATACTATTGGCTCCAGCAGAAGAACTACAGGAACACTCCACCCACGATCCGGCTACCCGATAGGTCCTCCGTGCACCACGTCAGACGGACATCAAACACACCTGGGTAGGAAGCAGTTGCGGAAGAGACTCAAACGGCGGCACGCCGACTGGAGAAGCAGCAAACTCAGCTTGTACACAGAAGCACTCTTCCCAGAACCCACGGCACCACGAAAAAGTTCACAATATCACGGAGGTAAGGGATATCGGAGGTCCGGTTAGGGGGAGTCCAGCTGATATTTTATTTTAACCATTGGGACTTTTAAATCTAAGGACTAGTTGTGGCCACAACTGAGGAATATCCTATCAGATATATTACAAAGGAATACAATATTTGAACTGAACATTTCCAAGTTTTAAATTGTATTTTTATAGGATATGGATATGCTCTAATATATATGCTTTAATTATAATGATATGGAACACCTTATGAATTGCCTATAACAGTAGCACCTGTTTTTAAACAAAGTTTTAAGTAAATGTTTTTTTCTACACAACTGTTTAGTTTTATTATTCACTTATAAGTATATTTACAATATTGTGCATGCATCATGGATATAAGTTTTAAGGAATATAGAACATTAAAATATTGAAAGTCAGTAATCAGCTTACAATAACCAGAAACAATAAGAATAGGAGCAATATCAACAGCATCTGATGTGGATGGAAATAATTATATACGTATATATAAACATAGTAAAAACACTTTGTCATCCCGCAGCTCCAGAAATGAAAAAATATATATACTGTGAGAAAAATCTTAAAAACAAAAATAGATTTTATTTATCAAATAACATTTAAAAGTCATGTAAAAACATGTAGACTAGTTGTAGGCCTGCAAAAAGGTGTTCAGAACCCAACGCCAAACATGTTTCGGGCCAAGCTTTAGCCCTTGTTCACTGGCATAATCATATATATCATATCATAATCATTTATATATATACATACACTTCACTTCACACTAACTTTGAAACTATATACATGTCACATCAGGCAACTTTATAATTGCCGATTAGGGGAATAACCACTAATACAATTTTTTCACTAGTAGCGTACCACGAAGTAAACACTTTGTAGAAAAACACAGACACATTAATTTATGATTCTCGTGAGAAGATTTTAAGGAATTTATGAAATAGTTAATAGAATCACCGTCCAACTCACAGCTCTGTTTGAGCGCTCCCCACCCCCACCTTGCACATTTTCACACATCTGATACTGGGAGCATATCAGACTTGGGGAAGCAAGTTGAGTCTGATATAAACTTCACTCCACACCCCCCCCTTTTTAGATACAGGGTAATCACAGAGGTAAAAAGTATATTAATATAACTGAGATAAGGGGAAGTCTGCAGAGGCTTAGATACAGGGTAATCACAGAGGTAAAAAGTATATTAATATAACTGAGATAAGGGGCAGTCTGCAGAGGCTTAGATACAGGGTAATCACAGAGGTAAAAAATATATTAATATAACTGAGATAAGGAGCAGTCTGCAGAGGCTTAGATACAAGGTAATCACAGAGGTAAAAAGTATATTAATATAACTGAGATAAGGGGCAGTGAGCAGAGGCTTAGATACAAGGTAATCACAGAGGTAAAAAGTATATTAATATAGCTGAGATAAGGAGCAGTCTGCAGAGGCTTAGATACAAGGTAATCACAGAGGTAAAAAGTATATTAATATAGCTGAGATAAGGAGCAGTCTGCAGAGGCTTAGATACAGGGTAATCACAGAGGTATAAAAAGTATATTAATATAACTGAAATAAGGGGCAGTCTGCAGAGGCTTAGATACAGGTTAATCACAGAGGTAAAAAGTACTGTATATTAATATAACTGAGATAAGGGGCAGTCTGCAGAGGCTTAGATACAAGGTAATCACAGAGGTAAAAAGTGTATTAATATAACAAAGATAAGGGGCAGTCTGCAGAGGCTTAGATACAAGGTAATCACAGAGGTAAAAAGTGTATTAATATAACAAAGATAAGGGGCAGTCTGCAGAGGCTTAGATACAGGTTAATCACAGAGGTAAAAAGCATATTAATATAACTGAGATAAGGGGGCAGTCTGCAGAGGCTTAGATACAGGGTAATCACAGAGGTAAAAAGCATATTAATATAACTGAGATAAGGGGGCAGTCTGCAGAGGCTTAGATACAGGGTAATCACAGAGTTAAAAAATGTATTACTATAACTGAGATAAGGGGCAGTCTGCAGAGGCTTAGATACAAGGTAATCACAGAGGTAAAAAGTGTATTAATATAACAAAGATAAGGGGCAGTCTGCAGAGGCTTAGATACAGGGTAATCACAGAGGTAAAAAGTATATTAATATAACTGAGATAAGGGGCAGTCTGCAGAGGCTTAGATACAGGTTAATCACAGAGGTAAAAAGTATATTAATATAACTGAGATAAGGGGCAGTCTGCAGAGGCTTAGATACAAGGTAATCACAGAGGTAAAAAGTACTGTATATTAATATAACTGAGATAAGGAGTCAGTCTGCAGAGGCTTACATACAAGGTAATCACAGAGGTAAAAAGTATATTAATATAGCTGAGATAAGGGGCAATCTGCAGAGGCTTAGATACAAGATAATCACAGAGGTAAAAATTATATTAATATAACTGAGATAAGGAGCAGTCTGCAGAGGCTTAGATACAGGGTAATCACAGAGTTAAAAAATGTATTACTATAACTGAGATAAGGGGCAGTCTGCAGAGGCTTAGATACAAGGTAATCACAGAGGTAAAAAGTGTATTAATATAACAAAGATAAGGGGCAGTCTGCAGAGGCTTAGATACAAAGTAATCACAGAGGTAAAAAGTATATTATAACTGAGATAAGGAGCAGTCTGCAGAGGCTTAGATACAAGGTAATCACAGAGGTAAAAAGTGTATTAATATAACAAAGATAAGGGGCAGTCTGCAGAGGCTTAGATACAGGTTAATCACAGAGGTAAAAAGCATATTAATATAACTGAGATAAGGGGGCAGTCTGCAGAGGCTTAGATACAGGGTAATCACAGAGGTAAAAAGCATATTAATATAACTGAGATAAGGGGGCAGTCTGCAGAGGCTTAGATACAGGGTAATCACAGAGTTAAAAAATGTATTACTATAACTGAGATAAGGGGCAGTCTGCAGAGGCTTAGATACAAGGTAATCACAGAGGTAAAAAGTGTATTAATATAACAAAGATAAGGGGCAGTCTGCAGAGGCTTAGATACAAGGTAATCACAGAGGTAAAAAGTGTATTAATATAACAAAGATAAGGGGCAGTCTGCAGAGGCTTAGATACAAGGTAATCACAGAGGTAAAAAGTGTATTAATATAACAAAGATAAGGGGCAGTCTGCAGAGGCTTAGATACAGGTTAATCACAGAGGTAAAAAGCATATTAATATAACTGAGATAAGGGGGCAGTCTGCAGAGGCTTAGATACAGGGTAATCACAGAGGTAAAAAGCATATTAATATAACTGAGATAAGGGGGCAGTCTGCAGAGGCTTAGATACAGGGTAATCACAGAGGTAAAAAGTATATTAATATAACTGAGATAAGGGGGCAGTCTGCAGAGGCTTAGATACAAGGTAATCACAGAGGTAAAAAGTATATTAATATAACTGAGATAAGGGGGCAGTCTGCAGAGGCTTAGATACAGGGTAATCACAGAGGTAAAAAGTGTATTAATATAACTGAGATAAGGAGCAGTCTGCAGAGGCTTAGATACAGGGTAATCACAGAGGTTAAAAGTATATTTATATAACTGAGATAAGGGGCAGTCTGCAGAGGCTTAGATATAGGGTAATCACATAGGTAAAAATTACTGTATATTAATATAACTGAGATAAGGAGCAGTCTGCAGAGGCTTAGATACAGGGTAATCACAGAGGTAAAAAATGTATTACTATAACTGAGATAAGGGGCAGTCTGCAGAGGCTTAGATACAAGGTAATCACAGAGGTAAAAAGTGTATTAATATAACAAAGATAAGGGGCAGTCTGCAGAGGCTTAGATACAAGGTAATCACAGAGGTAAAAAGCATGTTAATATAACTGAGATAAGGGGGCAGTCTGCAGAGGCTTAGATACAGGGTAATCACAGAGGTAAAAAGTATATTAATATAACTGAGATAAGGGGGCAATCTGCAGAGGCTTAGATACAGGGTAATCACAGAGGTAAAAAGTGTATTAATATAACTGAGATAAGGAGCAGTCTGCAGAGGCTTAGATACAGGGTAATCACAGAGGTAAAAAGTATATTAATATAACTGAGATAAGGGGCAGTCTGCAGAGGCTTAGATACAGTGTAATCACAGAGGTAAAAAGTACTGTATATTAATATAACTGAGATAAGGAGTCAGTCTGCAGAGGCTTAGATACAAGGTAATCACAGAGGTAAAAAGTATATTAATATAACTGAGATAAGGGGCAGTCTGCAGAGGCTTAGATACAAGGTAATCACAGAGGTAAAAAGTATATTAATATAACTGAGATAAGGGGGCAATCTGCAGAGGCTTAGATACAGGGTAATCACAGAGGTAAAAAGTGTATTAATATAACTGAGATAAGGAGCAGTCTGCAGAGGCTTAGATACAAGGTAATCACAGAGGTAAAAAATACATTAATATAACTGAGAAAGGGGCAGTCTGCTGAGGCTTAGATACAAGGTAATCACAGAGGTAAAAAGTGTATTAATATAACTGAGATAAGGGGCAGTCTGCAGAGGCTTAGATACAAAGTAATCACAGAGGTAAAAAGTATATTATAACTGAGATAAGGAGCAGTCTGCAGAGGCTTAGATACAAGGTAATCACAGAGGTAAAAAGTATATTAATATAACAAAGATAAGGGGCAATCTGCAGAGGCTTAGATACAGGGTAATCACAGAGGTAAAAAGTATATTAATATAACTGAGATAAGGAGCAGTCTGCAGAGGCTTAGATACAGGGTAATCACAGAGGTAAAAAGTATATTTATATAACTGAGATAAGGAGCAGTCTGCAGAGACTTAGATACAGGGTAATCACAAAGGTAAAAAGTATATTAATATAACTGAGATAAGGAGCAGTCTGCAGAGGCTTAGATACAGGGTAATCACAGAGGTAAAAAGTATATTAATATAACTGAGATAAGGAGCAGTCTGCAGAGGCTTAGATACAGGGTAATCACAGAGGTAAAAAGTATATTTATATAACTGAGATAAGGGGCAGTCTGCAGAGGCTTAGATATAGGGTAATCACATAGGTAAAAAGTACTGTATATTAATATAACTGAGATAAGGAGCAGTCTGCAGAGGCTTAGATACAGGGTAATCACAGAGGTAAAAAATGTATTACTATAACTGAGATAAGGGGCAGTCTGCAGAGGCTTAGATACAAGGTAATAACAGAGGTAAAAAGTGTATTAATATAACTGAGATAAGGGGCAGTCTGCAGAGGCTTAGATACAGGGTAATCACAGAGGTAAAAAGTGTATTAATATAACAAAGATAAGGGGCAGTCTGCAGAGGCTTAGATACAAGGTAATCACAGAGGTAAAAAGCATGTTAATATAACTGAGATAAGGGGGCAGTCTGCAGAGGCTTAGATACAGGGTAATCACAGAGGTAAAAAGTATATTAATATAACTGAGATAAGGGGGCAATCTGCAGAGGCTTAGATACAGGGTAATCACAGAGGTAAAAAGTGTATTAATATAACTGAGATAAGGAGCAGTCTGCAGAGGCTTAGATACAGGGTAATCACAGAGGTAAAAAGTATATTAATATAACTGAGATAAGGGGCAGTCTGCAGAGGCTTAGATACAGGGTAATCACAGAGGTAAAAAGTACTGTATATTAATATAACTGAGATAAGGAGTCAGTCTGCAGAGGCTTAGATACAAGGTAATCACAGAGGTAAAAAGTATATTAATATAACTGAGATAAGGGGCAGTCTGCAGAGGCTTAGATACAAGGTAATCACAGAGGTAAAAAGTATATTAATATAACTGAGATAAGGGGGCAATCTGCAGAGGCTTAGATACAGGGTAATCACAGAGGTAAAAAGTGTATTAATATAACTGAGATAAGGAGCAGTCTGCAGAGGCTTAGATACAGGGTAATCACAGAGGTAAAAAGTATATTAATATAACTGAGATAAGGGGCAGTCTGCAGAGGCTTAGATACAGGGTAATCAGAGAGGTAAAAAGTACTGTATATTAATATAACTGAGATAAGGAGTCAGTCTGCAGAGGCTTAGATACAAGGTAATCACAGAGGTAAAAAGTATATTAATATAACTGAGATAAGGGGCAGTCTGCAGAGGCTTAGATACAAGGTAATCACAGAGGTAAAAAGTATATTAATATAACTGAGATAAGGGACAATCTGCAGAGGCTTAGATACAGGGTAATCACAGAGGTAAAAAGTGTATTAATATAACTGAGATAAGGAGCAGTCTGCAGAGGTTTAGATACAAGGTAATCACAGAGGTAAAAAATACATTAATATAACTGAGATAAGGAGCAGTCTGTAGAGGCTTAGATACAAGGTAATCACAGAGGTAAAAAGTGTATTAATATAACTGAGATAAGGGGCAGTCTGCAGAGGCTTAGATACAAAGTAATCACAGAGGTAAAAAGTATATTATAACTGAGATAAGGAGCAGTCTGCAGAGGCTTAGATACAAGGTAATCACAGAGGTAAAAAGTGTATTAATATAACAAAGATAAGGGGCAATCTGCAGAGGCTTAGATACAAGGTAATCACAGAGGTAAAAAGTATATTAATATAACTGAGATAAGGAGCAGTCTGCAGAGGCTTAGATACAGGGTAATCACAGAGGTAAAAAGTATATTTATATAACTGAGATAAGGAGCAGTCTGCAGAGGCTTAGATACAGGGTAATCACAAAGGTAAAAAGTATATTAATATAACTGAGATAAGGAGCAGTCTGCAGAGGCTTAGATACAGGGTAATCACAGAGGTAAAAAGTATATTAATATAACTGAGATAAGGAGCAGTCTGCAGAGGCTTAGATACAAGGTAATCACAGAGGTAAAAAGTGTATTAATATAACTGTTGGTTATGCAAAACTGAGGAATGGGTAATAAAGGGATTATCTATCTTTTAAACAAAAAACAATTCTATTGTAGACTGTCCCTTTAATGCATAATGGCCACTGGCAAAATATGTTAGCTTCTCCCGCCATCTAGTGGTTATATTATGTACTGCAATCTGTGCAATAACAACTATATATGAATAGAAGTGCAGATTGGTATTACATCATCATCATTATATATTGTATTTTTTAAATCTTTATCAAAACACACAGACTTCTTCAAGCTTCTCATGTCTCTTCGTGTGTCCAGAACTCTCTACAACAAATCTGTCTTATTGACAGCCTCCCAGCCCGTCTGTCACATTTGCAAATGGAATGGAATGACCTTGCGGATGATTCTGACATGGAAAGGTGCCCCGTACTATCTGTAAATGTAGGCCTCCTTTTTAGAGCCTGTGGGGCCCATTGATCAAGCTCTGTATAGAGCTTGAAGGGCCGTGTTTCTGGCGAGCCTTCAGACTCGCCAGAAACACCAGTTATGAAGCAGCGGTCTAAAGTCTGCTCTAAGGAGACGGACAGGCATCACAGGAAATTAACCCGATCGAATACGATCGGTTTGATTGACACCCCCTGCTAGCGGCCAGAGGGGGTCACAAAAAGTTTCAGAGAAGGTCCTGTCCTCAGAAGTTTTAGGGATATATTATTCAGATAGGAGATGCTGTGGAGGGGGTGTAATCACCTCTAGACAAGCCCATTTTTTTATTCAGAAGACCCCATTGTTCCATGTCTCCCTAAGGACCATAAAGATAAAAAGAATCCTCCAGAGGCCTCTACAGACTCAATTTTTCAACCTATCTCTATTTTTCTTGCCCGGTTATTGCATCCTTTATTGGATTTCATTCCCTCATATCTTGAAGATACTTCAGATTTCTTGAGACAAATAGAGAAGTTAATGAAAAAGAAAAAAGGTTGCACCAGGGGGTGTTATAGCCACTGTTTAGGCTAAAATCCTCACTATTTTAGCTAAAAAAGTGAAAAAGCAATAGGTAAGTAAGAGGGCGCTGTCACTAGCTAACACCACAACAGAAAATAAATCTGCATATATTTATAGGGAAAACAGATTCAAACTAGCAATTAAGAAATATACCTTATTTATTCACAAATGGATATTAAAAAAGCTTATTTAAAACAAAGATTCCCTCAATCAATTAAAAGGGGCTGTGTAAATGACAAATTCAGATTAAAACTTAAATATGTTATATGACACACTATTTGGCCTAATGTTTCACAATATAAAATACTTTACATAAAAAACTTCACATAAAAAATAGATAGTGATAAAGCAGAATTTTTTATCGTATGGATCAGGGGACGTCTCCCCAATATCAGTCTCTTTATAGGTGATCACTACGGTAACAGTTGAAAAGTCCCAAATGTTTTTTTATCCCAGATTTTAGTTATATAGTAAAGTGTATACTTTGTTGTATTTAGCGGTAATTCTGCATGGATTTTAAGTATGTTTTTTGAAGCAAGGTTCTGTGAACCATATATAGTACCTCTAGCCGGACTCCACTCGCTCCTTGCTCAGACCTCCGGTAGTGGAAGATGTCTCTCTGACCGTTACTCACGGCAAGTGATGAATCCTCCATCCACAATTATTTTGCATTTGACAATATTTTTTATAACCAAAAAAAAGGGACAGCTATGGGGACCAGGTTCGCCCCAAGTTACTCTAATCTCTTTATGGGAAAATGGGAAAGTGAACTACCCATAGATAGTGAGCTTGGGGCGAACCTAGTCTTGTATATATATATAGAGAGAGATATATAGATGATATCCTTATACTATGGAGAGGTGTTGACCCGTCTTGGATGAGTTTATGGAGAAAATAAACTCCAACAATCAAGGTATACACCTCACACATACTAGTAACAAAGAAAGGATTGTATTCCTAGATTTAGAAATAAAAATAGAAGATAATATCATTAACACATGTACACACTTTAAAGAGGTGGACGCAAACAACTTCATACATGGGGTTTTTGCCACCTACAAAGATGGAAGGATAATATACCGAAAAAAATGTACAAAATTAGTAGATTATGAAAGCCAAGTACGTATTTTGGAAAATAAATTGAATGAAAGAGGTTAAACAGGAAACAGTACAAACTGCAATTAAAAGAGCAATAGAAGTGAATAGAAAGGACCTATTGGGAGGTAAAAAAAAGAAAAGGAGAAATGTAACAGATAATTCTGATATCAATACGCCCTTTGTTACTACATACAATATTGAATCGAAATGGATAAAGAAAATCCTTACAAAGCACTGTCATTTGGTCCAAGGTAATCCCCTTATAGGTGATAAGGTAACCTCATACCCGAGGGTAGTATATAAAGAGGCAAAAAATCTAAAAAAAAACAATTGTACCAAGCAAATTTAAACACGAAAAGAAAAAACCCATTGCTAGAGACCTCTATGGAAATAAGTTTTGTGGGGGTTTTTCCCTGCTACTGCGTGCCAACATGCACTTAAAACCAAAACATATACCTCCACACAAACAGGTGAAGAATTTCAGATAAAAGACACCATCAGATGTATGGACAAAGGAATAATATATTTATTGGAGTGTTCTTGTATAAAGCAATACTTAGGTGAGACGACACGTACACTAAGAGAAAGGATCAGAGAACATATTAGCTGCATAAGAATGGAAAACATGACACTTACATTTATAAGCATTTCAGAGAAATTCACAACAATAACTCAAAGGACCTGCGATTCTGGGGAATTTGTAAAATTAAACCGGATTGGAGAGGGGGAAATTTGGAGGATAAACTCCTCTATAAGGAAGCAGAGATCATATATCAGATGAAAACCTAACATTTAAACTCTGAAATTGATGTTATGAGATATAGAAATTTTATTTCCCACACATTGGGGGGTAGTTATCAAGCCGTCTACTTTTCTGCCTTCGCCGGCCCAATACGCCCGCCTAAGCTCGCCTACCTTCGCCGCCGCGGACCTTGAATACGTTCGCCTAAGTTATCAAATAAAGCTGTCAAAAAGCCGCGGGGCGATGAGCAGCGGACTGTGAGAGTTATCACTCATCCGATCTCGCTGCTCTTCGGCTTTTTCCCAGCTTTATTGCTAGCCTGTCACTAAGCACTCACACTAAACTACACTGTTCTATCCCTATACCGGCGCCCCCGGAGCCTCCCGCAACTCAATAAAGTTACTAACCCCTAAACCGCCGCTCCTAGACCCTGCCGCAACTCTGATAAATGTATTAACCCCTAAACCGCCGCTCCCGGACACCGCTGCCACCTACATTATACCTAGTAACCCCTATCCTGCCCCCCCTACACCGTCGCCCTCTATAATAAAGTTATTAACCCCTATCCTGCTGATCCCGCACCTCGCCGCAACTAAATAAATAGTTTAACCCCTAAACCGCCGCTCCCTGAACCCGCCGCAACCTATATTAAACCTATTAACCCCGATCCTGCCCCCCCTACACCGTCGTCACCTATAATAAATTTATTAACCCCTATCCTGCCCCCCTACACCGTTGTCACCTATAATAAATTTATTAACCACTATCCTGCCCCCCACTACACCGCCTAACCTAACACTACACTATACTTTAATAAATTATTCCTATTTAAAACTAAATACTTACCTTTAAAATAAACCCTAATATAGCTACAATATAAATAATAATTATATTGTAGCTATCTTAGGATTTATATTTATTTTACAGGTAACTTTGTATTTATTTTAGCTAGGTAGAATAGTTATTAAATAGTTATTAACTATTTAATAACTACCTAGCTAAAAGAAATACAAAATTACCTGTAAAATAAATCCTAACCTAAGTTACAATTAAACCTAATACTACACTATCATTAAATTAATTAAATAAACTATCTACAAATAACTACAATTAAATACAATTACATCAACTAACTAAAGTACAAAAAATAAAAAAAGCTAAGTTACAAAAAATAAAAAAATAAGTTACAAACATGTTAACAATATTACAACAATTTTAAGCTACTTACACCTAATCTAAGCCCCTTAATAAAATAACAAACCCCCCCAAAATAAAAAAAATGCCCTACCCTATTCTAAATTAAATAAAGTTCAAAGCTCTTTTACCTTACCAGCCCTTAAAAGGGCCATTTGTGGGGGCATGCCCCAAAAAGTTCAGCTCTTTTGCCTGTAAAAGAAAAATACAACCCCCCCAACATTAAAACCCACCACCCACATACCCCTAATCTAACCCAAACCCCCCTTACAAAAACCTAACACCAATCCCCTGAAGATCATCCTACCTTGAGTCGTCTTCACTCAGCCGAGCAGCGATGGAACCGAAGTGGACATCCAGAGCAGAAGAAGTTAATCCTCCAAGCGGCGCTGAAGAAATCTTCCATCCGATGAAGTCCTCATCCAGGCGGCGCTGAAGAAGTCTTCGATCCAGGCGATGTCATCTTCCAAGAGGCGCTGAAGAGGTCTTCTATCCGGGCGATGTCATCTTCCAAGCCGGGTCTTGAATCTTCCTCCCGCCGACGCGGAACCTCCTTCTTCACCGACGGACTACGACGAATGAAGGCTCCTTTAAGGGACGTCATCCAAGATGGCATCCCCTCAATTCCGATTGGCTGATAGGATTCTATCAGCCAATCGGAATTAAGGTAGGAAAAATCTGATTGGCTGATGGAATCAGCCAATCAGATTGAGCTCGCATTCTATTGGCTGATCGGAACAGGGGGGGCAGGATAGGGGTTAATACATTTAATATAGGTTGCGGCGGGTTCAAGGAGCGGCGGTTTAGGGGTTAATACATTTATTATAGTTGCGGTGGGCTCTGGGAGCGGCAGTTTAGGGGTTAATATGTATAGAGTAGCTTGCGGTGGGCTCCGGGAGCGGCGGTTTAGGGGGTAATAACTTTATTTAGTTGCGGCGGTGTGGGGGGGGACAGATTAGTGGTGTTTAAACTCGGGGTACATGTTAGGGTGTTAGGTGCAGACAGCTCCCATAGAAATCAATGGGATGTCTGGCAGCAGCGAACTTGTACTTTCGCTATGGTCAGACTCCCATTGATTCCTATGGGATCCGCCGCCTCCAGGGGTGGCGGTTTGAAAACCAGGTACGCTGGGCCGTAAAAGTGCCAAGCGTACCTGCTAGTCATTTGATAACTAGCAAAAGTAGTGAGATTGTGCCGCACTTGTGTGCGGAACATCTGGAGTGACGTAAGAATCGATCTGTGTCGGACTGAGTCCGGCGGATCGAAGCTTACGTCACAAAATTCTACTTTTGCCAGTCTCGAGCCTTTGATAACTAAGGCGAATCAGCCTCGCCACAAATACGCTGCAGAATTCCAGCGTATTTGAGGTTGACGGCTTGATAACTAGGCCCCATTGAATTTACAATGATGGAAGGAGATAAAAAACTCTCTAAGAAAGACCAACCAAAAGAAAAAAAATGGCTCTTTAAATAAAGAGTTAAATATATAAAAAATAATCTCCTTTTAATTATAATGGGTAATGAATATATATAAAAAGAAAATAATTTAGGAATATGGCTACCTACTACCTAAATAGTTCTTAGAAGTCTTGATAATCTACTATTTTATTTATATAATTATGTTATAATTCCCCTGCTGCTACTCGGTTATTTTTGAAAAACAGCCATAATTTAACCAATTGTTACATTGTTTACCCTATGTGTATGACTTTCTAGATTGTATTTATTCTTAAATATCTGAAAAACATTGCCACAAAATGTATGATCCATAAGGTATTGATAAATGGATCTAATCTCTCTTTGATATATAAAAAAACTGGAAAACAGAATGGATTATAAAGTTAAACTTTGAAATACCCCCTTAAGAAGCTTGCAAATGATCCCATGAAAAAGACTGACAACCTTAAGGATTCAAATTCAGCTTAACCAATCAAGGCAACCCTTTGGATATAAATAGTGGCACCGGGTTCACGGCTCAGTATCTTGATAAAGCCCCAAGTGTAGGGTAAAACGCGTTGATGAGCTGTGCTGGTGCCTTGCTTTATATATATATATATATATATATATATATATATATATTTAAGTGTATACTAATTAAATGAGAGACCAAATATACTATCTTGGAGCACATAGTGCTTAAACCAATTGAACAACTTGGAAAAGCTCACATGACCGGAGCCGCAACCAACCACCCAATACGCCAGACGAAGAATCCATGTGGAGATGGAGGATTCATCACTTGCCGTGAGTAACGGTCAGAGAGACATCTTCCACTACCGGAGGTCTGAGCAAGGAGCGAGTGGAGTCCGGCTAGAGGTACTATATATGGTTCACAGAACCCTGCTTCAAAAAACATACATAAAATCCATGCGGAATTACCGTTAAATACAACAAAGTATACACCTTACTATATAATTGAAATCTGGGATAAAAAACATTTGTGGCTTTTCAACTGTTACCGTAGTGATCACCTATAAAGAGACTGATATTGGGGAGACGTCCCCTGATCCATGCGATAAAATATTCTGATTTATCACTATCAATTTTTTATGCAAATTATTGTATATTGTGAAACATTAGGCCAAATAGTGTGTCATATAACATATTTAAGTTTTAATCTTTGAATTCGTCATTTACACAGCCCCTTTTAATTGATTGAGGGAATCTTTGTTTTAAAGAAACTTTTTTAATATCCATTTGTGAATAAATAAGGTATATTTCTTAATTGCTAGTTTGAATCTGTTTTCCCTATACATATATGCAGATCTATTTTCTATTGTGGTGTTAGCAAGTGACAGCGCCCTCTTACTTACCTATTGCTTTTTCACAAATAGAGAAGTTAACAAATCCATGTGAATGTCTTTTAGTTACTCTTGACATTAAAATTGTATTTACTTTAATTTCTACATAATGAAGGTGTAAGGTTTATTCCAGAAACGCCTAATTTTAGAGGACTATACTCCCCTCATGATAGGATGTTAATTTTGGACCAATTGGAAACAATCACCTAGATTACGAGCTTTGCGCTAAACAGGGTGCGAAACTAACGCCAAAAAAGTTGAATTATTTCACTCTCCATTGCGCTGCCATTACGAGTTAATGAAAAGCCTCCTTGTGCATGCGATATGGTGGCGTTTAGCTTCATACCGCACAAAATCCAAGGGCTGCTTTGACGTGCGTGTGCATGTTTTTTTTAAACTATTTTAGACGTCAACAGATTTGCCAGAAAAATCACATTACAAAAGCATTTTTACAGGAAGGATGGGAACGCAGAAAGTGAACCTGATTTAACTAAAGAGTATGATGCAGCAATTTATGATGTAGGTTCTATATCTGATCTTAACTTTTCTGAAATTAACACCTTGAGAGATTTAGATCAACTCCTACAAGAAGGAGAGGACACTAAAGATGATAACTTACAAGAGAGGGACATATCTTTAAAACATATTAAAAACAAAAGCACATTCTATCCTTTTAAGACACGTTCAAAAGTGATTGATATTTTTCAAAAAACGGTAGAGATCAAATTACGTGATCTAGATAAACAAGTGACAGATAAAGGAAATAGAAAATGTAACAATCTAACGTATAAAGAGAAATCAGCTCTCAGGGAGCTTACACAGAATGACAACATTGTAATTAGGCCATCTGACAAGGGCGGCAATGTGGTCGTCCTTAACAGAACTGACTACATTGCAGAGGCCAAGAGGCAGCTAAGTCAAAAAGATGTTTACCTAAAATTGACACAAAATCCTACTAACAAGTTTCAGAGGGAAATTGGGAATATTATTAAATATGCCCGTAATAATAATATTATTACTCAATCTGTGGAAGAAAAATTGTTAATATCTAATCCAGTAACTCCCATTTTCCATCATTTCCCCAAATTACATAAAAATTCTTTATCTCCTCCAGGCAGACCCATCATTGCCGGCATAGGGTCCCTGAACGAAGCACTCTCTGAACTCGTTGACACTTTCCTACAACCTCTAGTATGTCAACTTCCTAGCTATATACAAGACACCACTTCTTTTATTAAAAAAATTGCTAACATTGAATGAAAACCAAACTATAGGTTAATGGTTGTTGATGTGACATCTCTCTACACGTCTATTGAGCATTCAAAGGGCCTTAAGGCTATCGAATTCTTTATTAATTCGTCTTGTAACTTTGAAGAAGCAACTAAGGTTTTCTTGCTGAATGCAATTGAATACTTGCTCACCCACAATTTTTTCATGTTTCAGACTGATTATTATCTCCAGAGACGTGGGACTGCTATGGGGGCTAAATTTGCCCCCTCCTATGCCAACCTATTTATGGGTTGGTGGGAGCTGTCCCACGTCTTTGGAGATGGTAATCCATTCAAGGGAGCGATTATCCAGTATTGTCGCTACATAGATGATCTGTTTTTCATCTTAGAATGTGACGCAACTGAGGCGGATAGCTTTTGCAATTACCTCAACTGCAATCAATTAGGTATAGAGTTCACAGGTACTCATAGCAATGAAAGTGTGAACTTTTTGGATCTCACTGTTCAAGGCGGTGAGACTGGATCTACTATCCAGACTAAAATGTACAGAAAGGAAACTGCAGGTAACACACTGTTAAAATTCGAATCATGTCATCCCCGGCATGTGCTAAGAGGCATACCCAAAGGGGAATATATTCGCATTAAAAGGAACTGCACCAGTGAAAAAGAATATCACAAGCAGGCCAGTGAAGCCACTCAAAGATTCAAACAGCGAGGTTATCATGAGGGCCTACTATTAAAAGCCAAAGCAAGTGTCGATCAAATCCCAAGAACTGAGTTGCTTCAATATAAACACAACAAGTCAAAGACTAAAAAGAATGAAAATAATAAGATTAAATTCATAACTACCTTTAGTGTAGAATATAACAAAATATGTACAATCATTAAAGACTCTCTTCCTATTCTGTATTCAGACCCTACCATCAGAGAGATTTTAAAGTCTGGATGTGACTTCATTCCTAAAAGAGCCAAAACTCTATCTAATCATTTATCCCCCTCTGATATCAAACCCAAGATAAACAGATGCTGGCTTAAACAAAGACAGGGATGCTTTAAGTGCAGACGACACATCTGTAAAACTTGTAACTTTATACATGAGGGCGATAAATTTGTTTCAAGCACAACTAACACAGAGTATGACATCAGATACTTCATTAACTGTGCAACTACGCACGTAGTCTATCTTCTCACATGTGATATCTGTAAGATCCAATATACAGGAAAAACCAAGAGGTCCCTCAAAGACAGATTCCTGCAACATCTTAGGTCAGTTGAGGATGAAGATAGTGACACCCCCATATCAAGACACTTTAAACTAATTCACAACTCAGATGTATCATCGTTAAGAATACAGGGTATTGACCACATTACCAAGTGGAGAAGAGGTGGAAATAGAGAGTCATTACTCAATAAAAAGGAAATTTATTGGATGTTTAAATTACAGACTAGTGAACCAGAAGGGTTAAATATTAGACGTGACCTAGATGTATTTATCTAATTTATGTCTATTTATAGTCTGATCAAATAACTTATATGTCATAGTAATGGCAATACACCTATATTTCTCTTTGGCATTGTGATCTTTTTTGTTACATAAACAATACATATATAAAGTATAGATCTACATGAAAAATGTGTTTAGATCCATTTAATTGTAATAGTCGGTATCCCAATATTTTATTACTATGGCAATTTCAGGAAATTTAGTTCACATTATATATAGCAATTCTTAAAATCAATGGTCAGATTATTTCCTGTCATGTATTTCCAATATTATCCATTTGTATTCTTTTTATGCTTATTCTCAAAAGTAGCCTGTCTTGTGGATACAGGTATTCAATCAGGTTTCAAGTATGTAAATTTCTGGTAATTAGCTTAGTCATAAATAGGTGAGTGAGCTGATCCTCAGGTAAGCAGTGATCAAGTGCGCAAACGCACGAAACATGTCTGCGTGAGGATCAGCTCATCAACCTGATTGTTGGAGTCACTGCTGGCTCTTTGCTGGACTACACTACTTTGTCCTTCTTTTAGTCATTTTTGGAATAAAAGTTGTTTTTACTTTTTACAACGTGCCTGGAGTGCCTTTCTTTCTTCAAGAATATTACAAGCTTGAGCGCAACTTCTCTCCTTGGATCAGTGTTTTCCCCCATAGGCATCAATGGGAAGAGACTGTTAGAACACCTGAAGTGCGGAATGAAAAATCTCTGTAACGCAAACCCCATTGATGTCTACAGGGAAGAAAATGTTATGTTTAAACACCCTAGCATAAACCCCAAGTCTAAACACCCCCAATCTGTTGCCCCGACACCTAAATAAAGTTATTAACCACTATTCCGACATTCCCCGACATCACAGTTACTATAATAAAGTTATTAACCACTATTCCGCCATTCCCCGACATTGCGACACCTAAATAAAGTTATTAACCACTATTCCGCCATTCCCCGACATCGCAGACACTATAATAAAGTTATTAACCCCTATTCCGCCA
>NC_069503.1:1151456680-1151639949 GCF_027579735.1 Bombina bombina | reverse complement strand
TCACAATATTATCCCCACTATAAACACCTCTCACATTTCTAGTACATAACAAGTGTCTGACTCACGCCCCCCCCAGTATAAAGCTGCACCTCACAATATTATCCCCACTATAAACACCACTCACATGTCTAGTAAAGAACAAGTGTCTGACTCACGCCCCCCAGAATAAAGCTGCACATCACATTATTATCCCCACTATAAACATCACTCACATGTCTAGTACAGAACAAGTGTCTGACTCACGCCCCCCCCCAGTATAAATCTGCACCTCACCACTCACATGTCTAGTAGAGAACAAGTGTCTGACTCACGCCCCCCAAGAATAAAGCTGCACTGCACCACTCACATGTCTAGTACAGAACAAGTGTATGACTAATGACCCCCAGTATAAAAATCTGCACCTCACAATATTATCCCCACTATAAACACCACTCACATGTCTAGTACAGAACAAGTGTCGACTCATGTCCCCCAGTATAAAGCTGCACGTCACATTATTATCCTCACTATAAACATCACTCACATGTCTAGTACAGAGCAAGTGTCTGACTCACGCCCCCCAGAATAAAGCTGCACCACTCACATGTCTAGTACAGAACAAGTGTATGACCCCCAGAATAAATCTGCACCTCACAATATTATCCCCACTATAAACACCACTCACATGTCGAGTACAGAACAAGTGTCTGACTCATGACCCCCAGTATAAATCTGCACCTCACAATATTATCCCCACTATAAACATCACTCACATGTCTAGTACAGAACAAGTGTCTGACTCACGCCCCCCTAGTATAAAGCTGCACCTCACAATATTATCCCCACTATAAACACCTCTCACATGTCTAGTAAAGAACAAGTGTCTGACTCACGCCCCCCCCCCCAGTATAAAGCTGCACCTCACAATATTATCCCCACTACAAACACCACTCACATGTCTAGTACAGAACAAGTGTCTGACTCATGACCCCCAGTATAAAGCTGCACCTCACAATATTATCCCCACTATAAACACCTCTCACATGTCTAGTACAGAACAAGTGTCTGACTCACGCCCCCCCCCCAGTATAAAGCTGCACCTCACAATATTATCCCCACTATAAACACCACTCACATGTCTAGTACAGAACAAGTGTCTGACTCATGACCCCCAGTATAAAGCTGCACCTCACAATATTATCCCCACTATAAACACCACTCACATGTCTAGTAAAGAACAAGTGTCTGACTCACGCCCCCCAGAATAAAGCTGCACCTCACAATATTATCCCCACTATAAACATCACTCACATGTCTAGTACAGAACAAGTGTCTGACTCATGACCCCCAGTATAAAGCTGCACCTCACCACTCACATGTCTAGTACCAGAACCAGTGTCTGACTCACGGCCACCAGAATAAAGCTGCACCGCACCACTCAGATGTCTAGTACAGAACAAGTGTCTGACTCACGACCCCCAGTATAAAGCTGCACATCACATTATTATCCCCACTATAAACATCACTCACATGTCTAGTACAGAACAAGTGTCTGACTCATGACCCCCAGTATAAAGCTGCACCTCACAATATTATCCCCACTATAAACACCACTCACATGTCTAGTACAGAACAAGTGTCGACTCATGTCCCCCAGTATAAAGCTGCACGTCACCACTCACATGTCTAGTAGAGAACAAGTGTCTGACTCACGCCCCCCAAGAATAAAGCTGCACTGCACCACTCACATGTCTAGTACAGAACAAGTGTATGACTAATGACCCCCCAGTATAAAAATCTGCACCTCACAATATTATCCCCACTATAAACACCACTCACATGTCTAGTACAGAACAAGTGTCGACTCATGTCCCCCAGTATAAAGCTGCACGTCACATTATTATCCTCACTATAAACACCACTCGCATCTCTAGTACAGAACAAGTGTCTGACTCACGCCCACCAGAATAAAGCTACACGTCACATTATTATACTCACTATAAACATCACTCACATGTCTAGTACCAGAACCAGTGTCTGACTCACGTCCCCAGAATAAAGCTGCACCTCACATTATTATACTCACTAAAACACCACTCACATGTCTAGTACCAGAACCAGTGTCTGACTCATGACCCCAGTATAAATCTGCACCAGAACCAGTGTCTGACTCACGCCCACCAGAATAAAGCTGCACATCACATTATTATACTCACTATAAACATCACTCAAATGTCTAGTACCAGAACCAGTGTCTGACTCAAGCCCACCAGAATAAAGCTGCACCGCACCACTCAGATGTCTAGTACAGAACATGTTTCTTACTCACGTCCCCCCAGAATAAAGCTGCACCTCACATTATTATACTCATTATAACACCACTCACATGTCTAGTACCAGAACCAGTGTCTGACTCATGACCCCCAGTATAAATCTGCACCAAAACCAGTGTCTGACTCATGACCCCCATTATAAATCGGCACCAGAACCAGTGTCCGACTCATGACCCCCCAGTATAAATCTGCACCAGAACCAGTGTCTGACTTATGACCCCCAGTATAAATCTGCACCAGAACCAGTGTCCGACTCATGACCCCCCAGTATAAATCTGCACCAGAACCAGTGTCCGACTTATGACCCCCAGTATAAATCTGCACCAGAACCAGTGTTCGACTCATGACCCCCCAGTATAAATCTGCACCAGAACCAGTGTCTGACTCATGACCCCCAGTATAAATCTGCACCAGAACCAGTGTCTGACTCATGACCCCCAGTATAAATCTGCACCAGAACCAGTGTCCGACTCATGACACCCCAGTATAAATCTGCACCAGAACCAGTGTCTGACTCATGACCCCCAGTATAAATCTGCACCAGAACCAGTGTCTGACTTATGACCCCCAGTATAAATCTGCACCTCACATTATTATCCTCACTATAAACATCACTCACATGTCTAGTAACAGAACCAGTGTCTGACTCATGACCCCAAGTATAAAGCTGCACCTCACATTATTATCCTCACTATAAACATCACTCACATGTCTAGTACCAACCACTGTGACTCACGTCCCCAGTATAAATGTGCACCTCACATTATTATCCTCACTATAAACATCATTCACATGTCTAGTACCAGAACCAGTGTCTGACTCACACCCACCAGAATAAAGCTGCACCGCACCACTCAGATGTCTAGTACAGAACATGTTTCTTACTCACGTCCCCCCAGAATAAAGCTGCACCTCACATTATTATACTCACTATAACACCACTCACATGTCTAGTACCAGAACCAGTGTCTGATACATGACCCCCAGTATAAATCTGCACCAAAACCAGTGTCTGACTCATGACCCCCAGTATAAATCTGCACCAGAACCAGTGTCCGACTCATGACCCCCAGTATAAATCTGCACCAGAACCAGTGTCCGACTTATGACCCCCAGTATTAATCTGCACCTCACATTATTATCCTCACTATAAACATCACTCACATGTCTAGTACCAACCACTGTGACTCACGTCCCCAGTATAAATGTGCACCTCACATTATTATCCTCACTATAAACATCACTCACATGTCTAGTACCAGAACCAGTGTCTGACTCGCGTCCCCAGTATAAAGCTGCTCATCACATTATTATACTCACTATAAACATCACTCACATGTCTAGTACCAGAACCAGTGTGACTCACGTCCCCCAGTATAAAGCTGCACATCACATTATTATACTCACTATAAACATCACTCACATGTCTAGTACCAGAACCAGTGTGACTCACGTCCCCCAGTATAAAGCTGCACATCACATTATTATACTCACTATAAACATCACTCGCATGTCTAGTACCAGAAAAAGTGTCTGACTCACGTCCCCAGTATAAAGCTGCACCTCACATTATTATACTCACTATAAACATCACTCACATGTCTAGTACCAGAACCAGTGTCTGACTCACGTCCCCCAGTATAAAGCTGCTCATCACATTATTATACTCACTATAAACATCACTCGCATGTCTAGTACCAACCACTGTGACTCACCCCCCCAGTATAAAGCTGCACCTCACAATATTATCCTCACTATAAACATCACTCACATGTCTAGTACCAGAACCAGTGTCTGACTCACGTCCCCCAGTATAAAGCTGCTCATCACATTATTATACTCACTATAAACATCACTCACATGTCTAGTACCAGAACCAGTGTCTGACTCACGTCCCCCAGTATAAAGCTGCACATCACATTATTATACTCACTATAAACATCACTCGCATGTCTAGTACCAACCACTGTGACTCATGCCCCCAGTATAAAGCTGCACCTCACAATATTATCCTCACTATAAACATCACTCACATGTCTAGTACCAGAACTAGTGTCTGACTCACGTCCCCAGTATAAAGCTGCATCTCACATGTCTAGTAACAGAACCAGTGTCTGACTCACACCCCCCCCAGTATAAAGCTGCACATCACATTATTATCCTCACTATAAACATCACTCACATGTCTAGTACCAGAACCAGTATCTGACTCATACCCCCAGTATAAAGCTGCACCTCATATGTCTAGTACCAGAACCAGTGTCTGACTCACGCCCACCAGAATAAAGCTGCACCGCACCACTCAGATGTCTAGTACAGAACATGTTTCTTACTCACGTCCCCCCAGAATAAAGCTGCACCTCACATTATTATACTCACTATAACACCACTCACATGTCTAGTACCAGAACCAGTGTCAGATACATGACCCCCAGTATAAATCTGCACCAAAACCAGTGTCTGACTCATGACCCCCAGTATAAATCTGCACCAAAACCAGTGTCTGACTCATGACCCCCAGTATAAATCTGCACCAGAACCAGTGTCCGACTTATGACCCCCAGTATTAATCTGCACCTCACATTATTATCCTCACTATAAACATCACTCACATGTCTAGTAACAGAACCAGTGTCTGACTCATGACCCCCAGTATAAAGCTGCACATCACATTATTATATTCACTATAAACATCACTCACATGTCTAGTAACAGAACCAGTGTCTGACTCATGACCCCCAGTATAAAGCTGCACCTCACATTATTATACTCACTATAAACATCACTCACATGTCTAGTACCAACCACTGTGACTCACGTCCCCAGTATAAATGTGCACCTCACATTATTATCCTCACTATAAACATCACTCACATGTCTAGTACCAGAACCAGTGTCTGACTCACGTCCCCCAGTATAAAGCTGCTCATCACATTATTATACTCACTATAAACATCACTCACATGTCTAGTACCAGAACCAGTGTGACTCACGTCCCCCAGTATAAAGCTGCACATCACATTATTATACTCACTATAAACATCACTCGCATGTCTAGTACCAGAAAAAGTGTCTGACTCACGTCCCCCAGAATAAAGCTGCACCGCACCACTCACATGTCTAGTACAGAACAAGTGTCTGACTCATGACCCCCAGTATAAAGCTGCACATCACAATATTATCCCCACTATAAACACCATACACATGTCTAGTACAGAACAAGTGTCTGACTCATGACCCCCAGTATAAATCTGCACCGCACCACTCACATGTCTAGTACAGAACAAGTGTCTGACTCATGACCCCCAGTATAAATCTGCACCGCACCACTCACATGTCTAGTACAGAACAAGTGTCTGACTCACGCCCCCCAAGAATAAAGCTGCACTGCACCACTCACATGTCTAGTACAGAACAAGTGTCTGACTCACGCCCCCCAGAATAAAGCTGCACATCACATTATTATCCCCACTATAAACACCACTCACATGTCTAGTACAGAACAAGTGTCTGACTCACGCCCCCAGAATAAAGCTGCACCGCACCACTCAGATGTCTAGTACAGAACATGTTTCTTACTCACGTCCCCCCAGAATAAAGCTGCACCTCACATTATTATACTCACTATAACACCACTCACATGTCTAGTACAGAACAAGTGTCTGACTCACGCCCCCCCCAGTATAAATCTGCACCTCACCACTCACATGTCTAGTAGAGAACAAGTGTCTGACTCACGCCCCCCAAGAATAAAGCTGCACTGCACCACTCACATGTCTAGTACAGAACAAGTGTATGACTAATGACCCCCAGTATAAAAATCTGCACCTCACATTATTATACTCACTATAAACATCACTCACATGTCTAGTACAGAACAAGTGTCGACTCATGTCCCCCAGTATAAAGCTGCACGTCACATTATTATCCTCACTATAAACATCACTCACATGTCTAGTACAGAGCAAGTGTCTGACTCACGCCCCCCAGAATAAAGCTGCAACGCACCACTCACATGTCTAGTACAAGTGTCTGACTCCCGCCCACCAGAATAAAGCTGCACCGCTCACATGTCTAGTACAAGTGTCTAACTCACACCCACCAGAATAAAGCTGCACCTCACAATATTATACTCACTATAAACACCACTCGCATGTCTAGTACAGAACAAGTGTCTGACTCACGTCCCCCCAGAATAAAGCTGCACATCACATTATTATACTCACTATAACACCACTCACATGTCTAGTACCAGAACCAGTGTCTGACTCATGACCCCAGTATAAATCTGCACCAGAACCAGTGTCTGACTCACGCCCACCAGAATAAAGCTGCACATCACATTATTATACTCACTATAAACATCACTCGCATGTCTAGTACCAGAAAAAGTGTCTGACTCACGTCCCCAGTATAAAGCTGCACCTCACATTATTATACTCACTATAAACATCACTCACATGTCTAGTACCAGAACCAGTGTCTGACTCACGTCCCCCAGTATAAAGCTGCTCATCACATTATTATACTCACTATAAACATCACTCACATGTCTAGTACCAGAACCAGTGTGACTCACGTCCCCCCAGAATAAAGCTGCACATCACATTATTATACTCACTATAACACCACTCACATGTCTAGTACCAGAACCAGTGTCTGACTCATGACCCCAGTATAAATCTGCACCAGAACCAGTGTCTGACTCACGCCCACCAGAATAAAGCTGCACATCACATTATTATACTCACTATAAACATCACTCGCATGTCTAGTACCAGAAAAAGTGTCTGACTCACGTCCCCAGTATAAAGCTGCACCTCACATTATTATACTCACTATAAACATCACTCACATGTCTAGTACCAGAACCAGTGTCTGACTCACGTCCCCCAGTATAAAGCTGCTCATCACATTATTATACTCACTATAAACATCACTCACATGTCTAGTACCAGAACCAGTGTGACTCACGTCCCCCCAGAATAAAGCTGCACATCACATTATTATACTCACTATAACACCACTCACATGTCTAGTACCAGAACCAGTGTCTGACTCATGACCCCAGTATAAATCTGCACCAGAACCAGTGTCTGACTCACGCCCACCAGAATAAAGCTGCACATCACATTATTATACTCACTATAAACATCACTCAAATGTCTAGTACCAGAACCAGTGTCTGACTCAAGCCCACCAGAATAAAGCTGCACCGCACCACTCAGATGTCTAGTACAGAACATGTTTCTTACTCACGTCCCCCCAGAATAAAGCTGCACCTCACATTATTATACTCACTATAACACCACTCACATGTCTAGTACCAGAACCAGTGTCTGACTCATGACCCCCAGAATAAAACTGCACCAAAACCAGTGTATGACTCATGACCCCCAGTATAAATCTGCACCAGAACCAGTGTCCGACTCATGACCCCCCAGTATAAATCTGCACCAGAACCAGTGTCTGACTCATGACCCCCAGTATAAATCTGCACCAGAACCAGTGTCTGACTCATGACCCCCAGTATAAATCTGCACCAGAACCAGTGTCCGACTCATGACCCCCCAGTATAAATCTGCACCAGAACCAGTGTCTGACTTATGACCCCCAGTATAAATCTGCACCTCACATTATTATCCTCACTATAAACATCACTCACATGTCTAGTACCAACCACTGTGACTCACGTCCCCAGTATAAATGTGCACCTCACATTATTATCCTCACTATAAACATCACTCACATGTCTAGTACCAGAACCAGTGTCTGATTCACGCCCACCAGAATAAAGCTGCACCGCACCACTCAGATGTCTAGTACAGAACATGTTTCTTACTCACGTCCCCCCAGAATAAAGCTGCACCTCACATTATTATACTCACTATAACACCACTCACATGTCTAGTACCAGAACCAGTGTCTGATACATGACCCCCAGTATAAATCTGCACCAAAACCAGTGTCTGACTCATGACCCCCAGTATAAATCTGCACCAGAACCAGTGTCTGACTTATGACCCCCAGTATAAAGCTGCACATCACATTATTATACTCACTATAAACATCACTCACATGTCTAGTACCAGAACCAGTGTCTGACTCACGTCCCCAGTATAAAGCTGCACCTCACATTATTATCCTCACTATAAACATCACTCACATGTCTAGTACCAGAACCAGTGTCTGACTCACGTCCCCCAGTATAAAGCTGCTCATAACATTATTATACTCACTATAAACATCACTCACATGTCTAGTACCAGAACCAGTGTGACTCACGTCCCCAGTATAAAGCTGCACCTCACATTATTATACTCACTATAAACATCACTCGCATGTCTAGTACCAGAACCAGTGTCTGACTCACGCCCCCAGTATAAAGCTGCACCTCACAATATTATCCTCACTATAAACATCACTCACATGTCTAGTACCAGAACCAGTGTGACTCACGTCCCCCAGTATAAAGCTGCACTTCACATTATTATACTCACTATAAACATTATAAACATCACTCACATGTCTAGTACCAGAACCAGTGTGACTCACGTCCCCCAGTATAAAGCTGCACATCACATTATTATACTCACTATAAACATCACTCACATGTCTAGTACCAACCACTGTGACTCACGCCCCCAGTATAAAGCTGCACCTCACAATATTATCCTCACTATAAACATCACTCACATGTCTAGTACCAGAACCAGTGTCTGACTCACGTCCCCCAGTATAAAGCTGCACATCACATTATTATACTCACTATAAACATCACTCACATGTCTAGTACCAGAACCAGTGTCTGACATATGCCCCCAGTATAAAGCTGCACATCACATTATTATACTCACTATAAACATCACTCGCATGTCTAGTACCAGAAAAAGTGTCTGACTCACGTCCCCAGTATAAAGCTGCATCTCACATTATTATACTCACTATAAACATCACTCACATGTCTAGTACCAGAACCAATGTCTGACTCACACCCCCCCCCCAGTATAAACCTGCACATCACATTATTATCCTCACTATAAACATCACTCACATGTCTAGTACCAGACCCAGTGTCTGACTCACACCCCCCCCCCCAGTATAAAGCTGCACATCACATTATTATCCCCACTATAAACATCACTTACATGTCTAGTACCAGAACCAATGTCTGACTCACACCCCCCCCCCAGTATAAAGCTGCACATCACATTATTATACTCACTATAAACATCACTCACATGTCTGGTACAGAACAAGTGCCTGACTCACGTCCCCCAGTATAAAGCTGCACCGCACAATATTATCCTCACTATAAACATCACTCACTTGTCTAGTAAAATAACCAGTGTCTGACTCATGTCCCCAGTATAAAGCTGCACCTCACATTATTATCCTCACTATAAACATCACTACATTATTATCCTTACTTACCTTGTGAGATCTGTACAGCTACATCTACTGAAGATGCGCCAGTAGCTATAGCACTCACACTGATCCCCTATACTAAATATAACCTGTACCCTTGTGAGATCTGTACAGCTACATGTACTGAAGATGCGCCAGTAGCTATAGCACTCACACTGATCCCCTATACTAAATATAACCTGTACCCTTGTGAGATCTGTACAGCTATATGTACTGATGATGCGCCAGTAGCTATAGCACTCACACACTGATCCCCTATACTAAATATAACCTGTACCCTTGTGAGATCTGTACAGCTATATGTACTGAAGATGCGCCAGTAGCTATAGCACTCACAAACTGATCCCCTATACTAAATATAACCTGTACCCTTGTGAGATCTGTACAGCTATACAGGGAGTGCAGAATTATTAGGCAAATGAGTATTTTGACCACATCATCCTCTTTATGCATGTTGTCTTACTCCAAGCTGTATAGGCTCGAAAGCCTACTACCAATTAAGCATATTAGGTGATGTGCATCTCTGTAATGAGAAGGGGTGTGGTCTAATGACATCAACACCCTATATCAGGTGTGGATAATTATTAGGCAACTTCCTTTCCTTTGGCAAAATGGGTCAAAAGAAGGACGTGACAGGCTCAGAAAAGTCAAAAATAGTGAGATATCTTGCAGAGGGATTCAGCACTCTTAAAATTGCAAAGCTTCTGAAGCGTGATCATTGAACAATCAAGCGTTTCATTCAAAATAGTCAACAGGGTCGCAAGAAGCGTGTGGAAAAACCAAGGCGCAAAATAACTGCCCATGAACTGAGAAAAGTCAAGCGTGCAGCTGCCAAGATGCCACTTGCCACCAGTTTGGCCATATTTCAGAGGTGCAACATCACTGGAGTGCCCAAAAGCACAAGGTGTGCAATACTCAGAGACATGGCCAAGGTAAGAAAGGCTGAAAGACGACCACCACTGAACAAGACACACAAGCTGAAACGTCAAGACTGGGCCAAGAAATATCTCAAGACTGATTTTTCTAAGGTTTTATGGACTGATGAAATGAGAGTGAGTCTTGATGGGCCAGATGGATGGGCCCGTGGCTGGATTGGTAAAGGGCAGAGAGCTCCAGTCCGACTCAGACGCCAGCAAGGTGGAGGTGGAGTACTGGTTTGGGCTGGTATCATCAAAGATGAGCTTGTGGGGCCTTTTCGGGTTGAGGATGGAGTCAAGCTCAACTCCCAGTCCTACTGCCAGTTTCTGGAAGACACCTTCTTCAAGCAGTGGTACAGGAAGAAGTCTGCATCCTTCAAGAAAAACATGATTTTCATGCAGGACAATGCTCCATCACTCGCGTCCAAGTACTCCACAGCGTGGCTGGCAAGAAAGGGTATAAAAGAAGAAAATCTAATGACATGGCCTGCTTGTTCACCTGATCTGAACCCCATTGAGAACCTGTGGTCCATCATCAAATGTGAGATTTACAAGGAGGGAAAACAGTACACCTCTCTGAACAGTGTCTGGGAGGCTGTGGTTGCTGCTGCACGCAATGTTGATGGTGAACAGATCAAAACACTGACAGAATCCATGGATGGCAGGCTTTTGAGTGTCCTTGCAAAGAAAGGTGGCTATATTGGTCACTGATTTGTTTTTGTTTTGTTTTTGAATGTCAGAAATGTATATTTGTGAATGTTGAGATGTTATATTGGTTTCACTGGTAAAAATAAATAATTGAAATGGGTATATATTTGTTTTTTGTTAAGTTGCCTAATAATTATGCACAGTAATAGTCACCTGCACACACAGATATCCCCCTAAAATAGCTAAAACTAAAAACAAACTAAAAACTACTTCCAAAAATATTCAGCTTTGATATTAATGAGTTTTTTGGGTTCATTGAGAACATGGTTGCTGTTCAATAATAAAATTAATCCTCAAAAATACAACTTGCCTAATAATTCTGCACTCCCTGTATGTACTGATGATGCGCCAGTAGCTATAGCACTCACACACTGATCCCCTATACTAAATATAACCTGTACCCTTGTGAGATCTGTACAGCTATATGTACTGAAGATGCGCCAGTAACTATAGCACTCACACACTGATCCCCTATACTAAATATAACCTGTGCCCTTGTGAGATCTGTACAGCTATATGTACTGAAGATGCGCCAGTAGCTATAGCACTCACACACTGATCCCCTATACTAAATATAACCTGTACCCTTGTGAGATCTGTACAGCTATATGTACTGAAGATGCGCCTGTAGCTATATCACTCACACACTGATCCCCTATACTAAATATAACCTGTACCCTTGTGAGATCTGTACAGCTATATGTACTGAAGATGCGCCTGTAGCTATATCACTCACACACTGATCCCCTATACTAAATATAACCTGTACCCTTGTGAGATTTGTACAGCTATATGTACTGAAGATGCGCCAGTAGCTATATCACTCACACACTGATCCCCTATACTAAATATAACCTGTACCCTTGTGAGATCTGTACAGCTATATGTACTGAAGATGCGCCAGTAGCTATAGCACACACACTGATCCCCTATACTAAATATAACCTGTACCCTTGTGAGATCTGTACAGCTATATGTACTGAAGATGCGCCTGTAGCTATAGCACTCACACACTGATCCCCTATACTAAATATAACCTGTACCCTTGTGAGATCTGTACAGCTATATGTACTGAAGATGCGCCAGTAGCTATAGCACTCACACACTGATCCCCTATACTAAATATAACCTGTACCCTTGTGAGATCTGTACAGCTATATGTACTGAAGATGCACCAGTAGCTATAGCACTCACACACTGATCCCTATACTAAATATAACCTGTACCCTTGTGAGATCTGTACAGCTATATGTACTGAAGATGCGCCTGTAGCTATAGCACTCACACTGATCCCCTATACTAAATATAACCTGTACCCTTGTGAGATCTGTACAGCTATATGTACTGAAGATGCGCCAGTAACTATATCACTCACACACTGATCCCCTATACTAAACATAACCTGTACCCTTGTGAGATCTGTACAGCTATATGTACTGAAGATGCGCCAGTAACTATATCACTCACACACTGATCCCCTATACTAAACATAACCTGTACCCTTGTGAGATCTGTACAGCTATATGTACTGAAGATGCGCCTATAGCTATAGCACTCACACACTGATCCCCTATACTAAATATAACCTGTACCCTTGTGAGATCTGTACAGCTATATGTACTGAAGATGCGCCTGTAGCTATAGCACTCACACACTGATCCCCTATACTAAATATAACCTGTACCCTTGTGAGATGTGTACAGCTATATGTACTGAAGATGCGCCAGTAGCTATATCACTCACACACTGATCCCCTATACTAAATATAACCTGTACCCTTGTGAGATCTGTACAGCTATATGTACTGAAGATGCGCCTGTAGCTATAGCACTCACACACTGATCCGCTATACTAAATATAACCTGTACCCTTGTGAGATCTGTACAGCTATATGTACTGAAGATGCGCCAGTAGCTATATCACTCACACACTGATCCCTATACTAAATATAACCTGTACCCTTGTGAGATCTGTACAGCTATATGTACTGAAGATGCGCCTGTAGCTATAGCACTCACACACTGATCCCCTATACTAAATATAACCTGTACCCTTGTGAGATCTGTACAGCTATATGTACTGAAGATGCGCCTGTAGCTATAGCACTCACACTGATCCCTATACTAAATATAACCTGTACCCTTGTGAGATCTGTACAGCTATATATACTGAAGATGCGCCTGTAGCTATAGCACTCACACACTGATCCCCTATACTAAATATAACCTGTACCCTTGTGAGATCTGTACAGCTATATGTACTGAAGATGCGCCTGTAGCTATAGCACTCACACACTGATCCCCTATACTAAATATAACCTGTACCCTTGTGAGATCTGTACAGCTATATGTACTGAAGATGCGCCTGTAGCTATAGCACTCACACACTGATCCCCTATACTAAATATAACCTGTACCCTTGTGAGATCTGTACAGCTAAATGTACTGAAGATGCACCAGTAACTATAGCACTCACACACTGATCCCCTATACTAAATATAACCTGTACCCTTGTGAGATCTGTACAGCTATATGTACTGAAGATGCGCCTGTAGCTATATCACTCACACACTGATCCCTTATACTAAATATAACCTGTACCCTTGTGAGATCTGTACAGCTATATGTACTGAAGATGCGCCTGTAGCTATAGCACTCACACACTGATCCCTATACTAAATATAACCTGTGCCCTTGTGAGATCTGTACAGCTATATGTACTGAAGATGCGCCTGTAGCTATAGCACTCACACACTGATCCCCTATACTAAATATAACCTGTACCCTTGTGAGATCTGTACAGCTATATGTACTGAAGATGTGCCTGTAGCTATATCACTCACACACTGATCCCCTATACTAAATATAACCTGTGCCCTTGTGAGATCTGTACAGCTATATGTACTGAAGATGCGCCTGTAGCTATAGCACTCACACACTGATCCCCTATACTAAATATAACCTGTACCCTTGTGAGATCTGTACAGCTATATGTACTGAAGATGCGCCTGTAGCTATAGCACTCACACACTGATCCCCTATACTAAATATAACCTGTGCCCTTGTGAGATCTGTACAGCTATATGTACTGAAGATGCGCCTGTAGCTATATCACTCACACACTGATCCCCTATACTAAATATAACCTGTGCCCTTGTGAGATCTGTACAGCTATATGTACTGAAGATGCGCCTGTAGCTATATCACTCACACACTGATCCCCTATACTAAATATAACCTGTACCCTTGTGAGATCTGTACAGCTATATGTACTGAAGATGCGCCAGTAGCTATAGCACTCACACACTGATCCCCTATACTAAATATAACCTGTACCCTTGTGAGATCTGTACAGCTATATGTACTGAAGATGCGCCTGTAGCTATAGCACTCACACACTGATCCCCCTATACTAAATATAACCTGTACCCTTGTGAGATTTGTACAGCTATATGTACTGAAGATGCGCCAGTAGCTATAGCACTCACACACTGATCCCCTATACTAAATATAACCTGTACCCTTGTGAGATCTGTACAGCTACATGTACTGAAGATGCGCCTGTAGCTATATCACTCACACACTGATCCCCTATACTAAATATAACCTGTGCCCTTGTGAGATCTGTACAGCTATATGTACTGAAGATGCGCCTGTAGCTATAGCACTCACACACTGATCCCTATACTAAATATAACCTGTACCCTTGTGAGATCTGTACAGCTATATGTACTGAAGATGCACCAGTAACTATAGCACTCACACACTGATCCCTATACTAAATATAACCTGTACCCTTGTGAGATCTGTACAGCTATATGTACTGAAGATGCGCCAGTAGCTATAGCACTCACACTGATCCCCTATACTAAATATAACCTGTACCCTTGTGAGATTTGTACAGCTATATGTACTGAAGATGCGCCAGTAGCTATATCACTCACACACTGATCCCCTATACTAAATATAACCTGTACCCTTGTGAGATCTGTACAGCTATATGTACTGAAGATGCGCCAGTAGCTATAGCACTCACACACTGATCCCCTATACTAAATATAACCTGTACCCTTGTGAGATCTGTACAGCTATATGTACTGAAGATGCGTCAGTAGCTATATCACTCACACACTGATCCCTATACTAAATATAACCTGTACCCTTGTGAGATCTGTACAGCTATATGTACTGAAGATGCGCCTGTAGCTATAGCACTCACACTGATCCCTATACTAAATATAACCTGTACCCTTGTGAGATCTGTACAGCTATATGTACTGAAGATGCGCCTGTAGCTATATCACTCACACACTGATCCCCTACACTAAATATAACCTGTACCCTTGTGAGATCTGTACAGCTATATGTACTGAAGATGCGCCTGTAGCTATAGCACTCACACACTGATCCCCTATACTAAATATAACCTGTGCCCTTGTGAGATCTGTACAGCTATATGTACTGAAGATGCACCTGTAGCTATATCACTCACACACTGATCCCCTATACTAAATATAACCTGTACCCTTGTGAGATCTGTACAGCTATATGTACTGAAGATGCGCCTGTAGCTATAGCACTCACACACTGATCCCCTATACTAAATATAACCTGTGCCCTTGTGAGATCTGTACAGCTATATGTACTGATGATGCGCCAGTAGCTATAGCACTCACACTGATCCCCTATACTAAATATAACCTGTACCCTTGTGAGATCTGTACAGCTATATGTACTGAAGATGCGCCTGTAGCTATAGCACTCACACACTGATCCCCTATACTAAATATAACCTGTGCCCTTGTGAGATCTGTACAGCTATATGTACTGAAGATGCGCCAGTAGCTATATCACTCACACACTGATCCCCTATACTAAATATAACCTGTACCCTTGTGAGATCTGTACAGCTATATGTACTGAAGATGCGCCAGTAGCTATAGCACTCACACACTGATCCCTATACTAAATATAACCTGTGCCCTTGTGAGATCTGTACAGCTATATGTACTGAAGATGCGCCTGTAGCTATAGCACTCACATACTGATCCCCTATACTAAATATAACCTGTACCCTTGTGAGATCTGTACAGCTATATGTACTGAAGATGCGCCAGTAGCTATATCACTCACACACTGATCCCCTATACTAAATATAACCTGTACCCTTGTGAGATCTGTACAGCTATATGTACTGAAGATGCGCCTGTAGCTATAGCACTCACACACTGATCCCCTATACTAAATATAACCTGTACCCTTGTGAGATCTGTACAGCTATATGTACTGAAGATGCGCCTGTAGCTATAGCACTCACACTGATCCCCTATACTAAATATAACCTGTACCCTTGTGAGATCTGTACAGCTATATGTACTGAAGATGCGCCTGTAGCTATAGCACTCACACACTGATCCCCTATACTAAATATAACCTGTACCCTTGTGAGATCTGTACAGCTATATGTACTGAAGATGCGCCAGTAGCTATAGCACTCACACACTGATCCCCTATACTAAATATAACCTGTGCCCTTGTGAGATCTGTACAGCTATATGTACTGAAGATGCGCCTGTAGCTATAGCACTCACACACTGATCCCCTATACTAAATATAACCTGTACCCTTGTGAGATCTGTACAGCTATATGTACTGAAGATGCGCTAGTAGCTATAGCACTCACACACTGATCCCCTATACTAAATACAACCTGTACCCTTGTGAGATCTGTACAGCTATATGTACTGAAGATGCGCCTGTAGCTATAGCACTCACACACTGATCCCCTATACTAAATATAACCTGTACCCTTGTGAGATCCGTACAGCTATATGTACTGAAGATGCGCCAGTAGCTATAGCACTCACACACTGATCCCCTATACTAAATATAACCTGTACCCTTGTGAGATCTGTACAGCTATATGTACTGAAGATGCGCCTGTAGCTATATCACTCACACACTGATCCCCTATACTAAATATAACCTGTACCCTTGTGAGATCTGTACAGCTATATGTACTGAAGATGCGCCTGTAGCTATAGCACTTACACACTGATCCCCTATACTAAATATAACCTGTACCCTTGTGAGATCTGTACAGCTATATGTACTGAAGATGCGCCTGTAGCTATATCACTCACACACTGATCCCCTATACTATATATAACCTGTACCCTTGTGAGATCTGTACAGCTATATGTACTGAAGATGCGCCTGTAGCTATAGCACTCACACACTGATCCCTATACTAAATATAACCTGTACCCTTGTGAGATCTGTACAGCTATATGTACTGAAGATGCACCTGTAGCTATAGCACTCACACACTGATCCCCTATACTAAATATAACCTGTCCCCTTGTGAGATCTGTACAGCTATATGTACTGAAGATGCGCCAGTAGCTGTAGCACTCACACACTGATCCCCTATACTAAATATAACCTGTACCCTTGTGAGATCTGTACAGCTATATGTACTGAAGATGCGCCAGTAGCTATAGCACTCACACACTGATCCCCTATACTAAATATAACCTGTACCCTTGTGAGATCTGTACAGCTATATGTACTGAAGATGCGCCAGTAACTATAGCACTCACACACTGATCCCCTATACTAAATATAACCTGTACCCTTGTGAGATCTGTACAGCTATATGTACTGAAGATGCGCCAGTAGCTATAGCACTCACACACTGATCCCCTATACTAAATATAACCTGTACCCTTGTGAGATCTGTACAGCTATATGTACTGAAGATGCGCCAGTAGCTATAGCACTCACACACTGATCCCCTATACTAAATATAACCTGTACCCTTGTGAGATCTGTACAGCTATATGTACTGAAGATGCGCCTGTAGCTATAGCACTCACACACTGATCCCCTATACTAAATATAACCTGTACCCTTGTGAGATCAGTACAGCTATATGTACTGAAGATGCGCCTGTAGCTATATCACTCACACACTGATCCCCTATACTAAATATAACCTGTACCCTTGTGAGATCTGTACAGCTATATGTACTGAAGATGCGCCAGTAGCTATATCACTCACACACTGATCCCCTATACTAAATATAACCTGTACCCTTGTGAGATCTGTACAGCTATATGTACTGAAGATGCGCCTGTAGCTATATCACTCACACACTGATCCCCTATACTAAATATAACCTGTACCCTTGTGAGATCTGTACAGCTATATGTACTGAAGATGCGCCAGTAGCTATAGCACTCACACACTGATCCCTATACTAAATATAACCTGTACCCTTGTGAGATCTGTACAGCTATATGTACTGAAGATGCGCCTGTAGCTATAGCACTCACACACTGATCCCTATACTAAATATAACCTGTACCCTTGTGAGATCTGTACAGCTATATGTACTGAAGATGCGCCAGTAGCTATAGCACTCACACACTGATCCCCTATACTAAATACAACCTGTACCCTTGTGAGATCTGTACAGCTATATGTACTGAAGATGCGCCTGTAGCTATAGCACTCACACACTGATCCCTATACTAAATATAACCTGTACCCTTGTGAGATCTGTACAGCTATATGTACTGAAGATGCGCCAGTAGCTATAGCACTCACACACTGATCCCCTATACTAAATATAACCTGTACCCTTGTGAGATCTGTACAGCTATATGTACTGAAGATGCGCCAGTAGCTATAGCACTCACACACTGATCCCCTATACTAAACATAACCTGTACCCTTGTGAGATCTGTACAGCTATATGTACTGAAGATGCGCCTGTAGCTATAGCACTCACACACTGATCCCCTATACTAAATATAACCTGTACCCTTGTGAGATCTGTACAGCTATATGTACTGAAGATGCGCCTGTAGCTATATCACTCACACACTGATCCCCTATACTAAATATAACCTGTACCCTTGTGAGATCTGTACAGCTATATGTACTGAAGATGCGCCTGTAGCTATAGCACTCACACACTGATCCCCTATACTAAATATAACCTGTACCCTTGTGAGATCTGTACAGCTATATGACTAGAAAATCCCCACAAGCCCCAGATGCAAGGGGTATAGAGCGGTCATCTTCTGGGGTAAAATACGCACACCACATGCAGCACCACCACTCACCCGATTCCCTTTGGGAAGACCACTGCTGGGTAAAGCTGCCAGGGTCTTGTAGTCCAGCTTCAGCGGCTCATTGCTGCAACCCTACAAATCAAGAGTCAGGTAATTAGTCAGGTACAGGAAAGTGAGGATAACACGACTAACTGAGCTAGGATTGATTAATGCTCTGTTCCGATATCTGCAGTTGCTCTGTCATATCTCTCCTGTGTTGGGTCAAGCAACGTGTAGTGGCAGAAATCACACTTTCACTTTAAGTTCATATAAAAGTAAAGTGCACGTCATCCTTATAATAACGTCACTGTTTATGTGCACTTAATAAACGGATATAACTTGTTTGTGTGCGCTGAATGGATTACAGGGGATCACAATAAGAGGAAAGCCCGTTGTGAAAGGCTCGAGCAGTGTTCTCTTTCTATGTATTTTACCGTTGATCTAACACTGTGCTGTATTAAAAAAAAAATGAACGGATAATATAGACTTGATTTTATTCAGAGGGATTGAGCTGATTTTGTATTTCTTTGCTGTCTACCATGAGACAACACTCAGCTGTTCTGCCAGCTTCGGTAATAAAATGCACAGGTGGTCATTAATGACAGAGAAGTTACTATTATGTGTTGTGAGCAAAGCACAAGAAAGAGGGAAGGGAAATGGATTTTTTACTTACAGAGTTCCTATAGGTCTGAAAATAGAATATTGTTAACTTAATCATTGGGTGAGAGTACAAAATCATTAAAAACAGAGTTTAAAACCCTTTTGAACGTATAAAAACATAATTTATGTAAGAACTTACCTGATAAATTCATTTCTTTCATATTGGCAAGAGTCCATGAGCTAGTGACGTATGGGATATACATTCCTACCAGGAGGGGCAAAGTTTCCCAAACCTCAAAATGCCTATAAATACACCCCTCACCACACCCACAAATCAGTTTAACGAATAGCCAAGAAGTGGGGTGATAAGAAAAAAGTGCGAAAGCATAAAAAATAAGGAATTGGAATAATTGTGCTTTATACAAAAAAATCATAACCACCACAAAAAGGGTGGGCCTCATGGACTCTTGCTAATATGAAAGAAATGAATTTATCAGGTAAGTTCTTACATAAATTATGTTTTCTTTCATGTAATTAGCAAGAGTCCATGAGCTAGTGACGTATGGGATAATGACTACCCAAGATGTGGATCTTTCCACGCAAGAGTCACTAGAGAGGGAGGGATAAAATAAAGACAGTCAATTCCGCTGAAAAATAATCCACACCCAAAATAAAGTTTAAATTTTATAATTGAAAAAACAAACAAAAAAAAACTGAAAACATAAGCAGAAGATTCAAACTGAAACAGCTGCCTGAAGTACTTTTCTACCAAAAACTGCTTCAGAAGAAGAAAACACATCAAAATGGTAGAATTTAGTAAAAGTATGCAAAGAAGACCAAGTTGCTGCTTTGCAAATCTGATCAACCGAAGCTTCATTCCTAAACGCCCAGGAAGTGGAAACTGACCTAGTAGAATGAGCTGTAATCCTTTGAGGCGGAGTTTTACCCGACGACATAAGCATGATGGAATTAAAGATTTCAACCAAGATGCCAAAGAAATGGCAGAGGCCTTCTGACCTTTCCTAGAACCGGAAAAGATAACAAATAGACTAGAAGTCTTTCGGAAATTCTTAGTAGCTTTAACATAATATTTTAAAGCTCTAACTACATCCAAAGAAGGCAATGATTTCTCCTTAGAATTCTTAGGATTAGGACATAATGAAGGAACCACAATTTCTCTACTAATGTTGTTGGAATTCACAACCTTAGGTAAAAATTCAAAAGAAGTTCGCAACACCGCCTTATCCTGATGAAAAATCAGAAAAGGAGACTCACAAGAAAGAGCAGATAATTCAGAAACTCTTCTGGCAGAAGAGATGGCCAAAAGGAACAAAACTTTCCAAGGAAGTAATTTAATGTCCAACGAGTGCATAGGTTCAAACGGAGGAGCTTGAAGAGCCCCCAGAACCAAATTCAAACTCCAAGGAGGAGAAATTGACTTAATGACAGGTTTTATACGAACCAAAGCTTGTACAAAACAATGAATATCAGGAAGATTAGCAATTTTTCTGTGAAAAAGAACAGAAAGAGCAGAGATTTGTCCTTTCAAGGAACTTGCAGACAAACCTTTCTCCAAACCATCTTGAAGAAACTGTAAAATTCTCGGAATTCTAAAAGAATGCCAGGAAAAATGATGAGAAAGACACCAAGAAATATAAGTCTTCCAGACTCTATAATATATCTCCCTAGATACAGATTTACTAGCCTGTAACATAGTATTAATCACAGAGTCAGAGAAACCTCTTTGACTAAGAATCAAGCGTTCAATCTCCATACCTTTAAATTTAAGGATTTGAGATCCTGATGGAAAAAAGGACCTTGCAACAGAAGGTCTGGTCTTAACGGAAGAGTCCACGGTTGGCAAGAGGCCATCCGGACAAGATCCGCATACCAAAACCTGTGAGGCCATGCTGGAGCTACCAGCAGAACAAACGAGCATTCCTTCAGAATCTTGGAGATCACTCTTGGAAGAAGAACTAGAGGCGGAAAGATATAAGCAGAATGATACTTCCAAGGAAGTGACAATGCATCCACTGCTTCCGCTTGAGGATCCCTGGATCTGGACAGATACCTGGGAAGTTTCTTGTTTAGATGAGAGGCCATCAGATCTATTTCTGGAAGTCCCCACATTTGAACAATCTGAAGAAATACCTCTGGGTGAAGAGACCATTCGCCCGGATGCAACGTTTGGCGACTGAGATAATCCGCTTCCCAATTGTCTATACCTGGGATATGAACCGCAGAAACTAGACAGGAGCTGGATTCCGCCCAAACCAGAATTCGAGATACTTCTTTCATAGCCAGAGGGCTGTGAGTCCCTCCTTGATGATTGATGTATGCCACAGATGTAACATTGTCTGTCTGAAAACAAATGAACGATTCTCTCTTTAGAAGAGGCCAAGACTGAAGAGCTCTGAAAATTGCACGGAGTTCCAAAATATTGATCGGTAATCTCACCTCCTGAGATTCCCAAACCCTTTGTGCCGTCAGAGACCCCCACACAGCTCCCCAACCTGTAAGACTTGCATCTGTTGAGATTACAGTCCAGGTCGGAAGAACAAAAGAAGCCCCCTGAACTAAACGATGGTGATCTGTCCACCACGTCAGAGAGTGTCGTACAATCGGTTTTAAAGATATTAATTGAGATATCTCTGTGTAATCCCTGCACCACTGCTTCAGCATACAGAGCTGAAGAGGTCGCATGTGAAAACGAGCAAAGGGGATCGCGTCCGATGCAGCAGTCATAAGACCTAGAATTTCCATGCATAAGGCTACCGAAGGGAATGATTGTGACTGAAGGTTTCGACAAGCTGATATCAATTTTAGACGTCTCTTGTCTGTCAAAGATAGAGTCATGGACACTGAATCTATCTGGAAACCCAAAAAGGTTACCCTTGTCTGAGGAATCAATGAACTTTTTAGTAAATTGATCCTCCAACCATGATCTTGAAGAAACAACACAAGTCGATTCGTATGAGATTCTGCTAAATGTGAAGACTGAGCAAGTACCAAGATATCGTCCAAATAAGGAAATACCACAATACCCTGTTCTCTGATAACAGACAGAAGGGCACCGAGAACCTTTGTAAAAATTCTTGGAGCTGTTGCTAGGCCAAATGGCAGAGCCACAAACTGGTAATGCTTGTCTAGGAAAGAGAATCTCAGAAACTGATAGTGATCTGGATGAATCGGAATATGCAGATATGCATCCTGTAAATCTATTGTAGACATATAATGCCCTTGCTGAACAAAAGCCAGGATAGTCCTTACAGTTACCATCTTGAATGTTGGTATCCTTACATAACGATTCAATATTTTTAGATCCAGAACTGGTCTGAAGGAATTCTCCTTCTTTGGTACAATGAAAAGATTTGAATAAAACCCCAGCCCCTGTTCCAGAACTGGAACTGGCATAATTACTCCAGCCAACTCTAGATCTGAAACACATTTCAGAAATGCTTGAGCCTTCGCTGGATTTACTGGGACACGGGAAAGAAAAAATCTCTTTGCAGGAGGCCTTATCTTGAAGCCAATTCTGTACCCTTCCGAAACAATATTCTGAATCCAAAGATTGTGAACGGAATTGATCCAAATTCCTTTGAAAAAACGTAATCTGCCCCCTACCAGCTGAGCTGGAATGAGGGCCGCACCTTCATGTGGACTTAGGAGCTGGCTTTGATTTTCTAAAAGGCTTGGATTTATTCCAGACTGGAGATGGTTTCCAAACTGATACCGCTCCCGAGGATGAAGGATCAGGCTTTTGTTCCTTGTTGTGACGAAAGGAACGAAAACGATTATTAGACCTAAATTTACCTTTAGATTTTTTATCCTGTGGTAAAAAAGTTCCTTTCCCTCCAGTAACAGTTGAGATAATAGAGTCCAACTGAGAACCAAATAATTTATTACCCTGGAAAGAAAGGGAAAGCAGAGTAGACTTAGAAGACATATCAGCATTCCAAGTTTTAAGCCATAAAGCTCTTCTAGCTAAAATAGCTAGAGACATATACCTGACATCAACTCTAATGATATCAAAGATGGCATCACAAATAAAATTATTAGCATGTTGAAGAAGAATAATAATGCTATGAGAATTATGATCTGTTACTTGTTGCGCTAAAGCTTCCAACCAAAAAGTTGAAGCTGCAGCAACATCCGCCAAAGATATAGCAGGTCTAAGAAGATTACCTGAACACAAGTAAGCTTTTCTTAGAAAGGATTCAATTTTCCTATCTAAAGGATCCTTAAAGGAAGTACCATCTGCCGTAGGAATGGTAGTACGCTTAGCAAGAGTAGAGACAGCCCCATCAACCTTAGGGATTTTGTCCCAAAATTCTAATCTGTCAGATGGCACAGGATATAATTGCTTAAAACGTTTAGAAGGAGTAAATGAATTACCCAAATTATTCCATTCCCTGGAAATTACTTCAGAAATAGCACCAGGAACAGGAAAAACTTCTGGAATAACTACAGGAGATTTAAAAACCTTATGTAAACGTTTAGATTTAGTATCAAGAGGACCAGAATCCTCAATTTCTAATGCAATTAGGACTTCTTTAAGTAAAGAACGAATAAATTCCATTTTAAATAAATATGAAGATTTATCAGCATCAACCTCTGAGACAGAATCCTCTGAATCAGAAGAACCAATATCAGTATCAGAATGATGATGTTCATTTAAAAATTCATCTGAAAAATGAGAAGTTTTAAAAGACTTTTTACGTTTACTAGAAGGAGGAATAACAGACATAGCCTTCTTAATGGATTTAGAAACAAAATCTTTTATGTTATCAGGAACACTCTGAGTATTAGATGTTGATGGAACAGCAACAGGTAATGTAACTTTACTAAAGGAAATATTATCTGCATTAACAAGTTTGTCATGACATTCATTACAAACAACAGCTGGAGGAACAGCTACCAAAAGTTTACAGCAGATACACTTAGCTTTGGTAGCTCCAGCACCAGGCAGCGATTTTCCAGAAGTATCTTCTGACTCAGCTTCAACATGGGACATCTTGCAATATGTAATAGAAAAAACAACATATAAAGCAAAATTGATCAAATTCCTTAAATGACAGTTTCAGGAATGGGAAAAAATGCCAGTGAACAAGCTTCTAGCAACCAGAAGCAATAAAAAATGAGACTTAAATAATGTGGAGACAAAAGTGACGCCCATATTTTTTTAGCGCCAAATAAAACGCCCACATTATTTGGCGCCTAAATGCTTTTGGCGCCAAAAATGACGCCACATCCGGAACGCCGACATTTTTGGCGCAAAAGAACGTCAAAAATGACGCAACTTCCGGCGACACGTATGACGCCGGAAACAGAAAAAAAAAATTTGCGCCAAAAAAGTCTGCGCCAAGAATGACGAAATAAAATGAAGCATTTTCAGCCCCCGCGAGCCTAAAAGCCCACAGGGAAAGTCAAATTGATAAGGTAAGAGAAAAATTGTTTTATTCAAATGCATTATCCCAAATATGAAACTGACTGTCTGAAAATAAGGAATGTTGAACATCCTGAGTCAAGGCAAATAAATGTTTGAATACATATATTTAGAACTTTATAAAAAAGTGCCCAACCATAGCTTAGAGTGTCACAGAAAAACAGAATTTATGTTTACCTGATAAATTTCTTTCTCCAACGGTGTGTCCGGTCCACGGCGTCATCCTTACTTGTGGGATATTCTCTTCCCCAACAGGAAATGGCAAAGAGCCCAGCAAAGCTGGTCACATGATCCCTCCTAGGCTCCGCCTACCCCAGTCATTCGACCGACGTTAAGGAGGAATATTTGCATAGGAGAAACCATATGGTACCGTGGTGACTGTAGTTAAAGAAAATAAAATATCAGACCTGATTAAAAAAAAAAAACCAGGGCGGGCCGTGGACCGGACACACCGTTGGAGAAAGAAATTTATCAGGTAAACATAAATTCTGTTTTCTCCAACATAGGTGTGTCCGGTCCACGGCGTCATCCTTACTTGTGGGAACCAATACCAAAGCTTTAGGACACGGATGAAGGGAGGGAGCAAATCAGGTCACCTAAATGGAAGGCACCACGGCTTGCAAAACCTTTCTCCCAAAAATAGCCTCAGAAGAAGCAAAAGTATCAAACTTGTAAAATTTGGTAAAAGTGTGCAGTAAAGACCAAGTCGCTGCCCTACATATCTGATCAACAGAAGCCTCGTTCTTGAAGGCCCATGTGGAAGCCACAGCCCTAGTGGAATGAGCTGTGATTCTTTCGGGAGGCTGCCGTCCGGCAGTCTCGTAAGCCAATCTGATGATGCTTTTAATCCAAAAAGAGAGAGAGGTAGAAGTTGCTTTTTGACCTCTCCTTTTACCTGAATAAACAACAAACAAGGAAGATGTTTGTCTAAAATCCTTTGTAGCATCTAAATAGAATTTTAGAGCGCGAACAACATCCAAATTGTGCAACAAACGTTCCTTCTTTGAAACTGGTTTTGGACACAGAGAAGGTACGATAATCTCCTGGTTAATGTTTTTGTTAGAAACAACTTTTGGAAGAAAACCAGGTTTAGTACGTAAAACCACCTTATCTGCATGGAACACCAGATAAGGAGGAGAACACTGCAGAGCAGATAATTCTGAGACTCTTCTAGCAGAAGAAATCGCAACTAAAAACAAAACTTTCCAAGATAATAACTTAATATCAACGGAATGTAAGGGTTCAAACGGAACCCCCTGAAGAACTGAAAGAACTAAATTGAGACTCCAAGGAGGAGTCAAAGGTTTGTAAACAGGCTTGATTCTAACCAGAGCCTGAACAAAGGCTTGAACATCTGGCACAGCTGCCAGCTTTTTGTGAAGTAATACCGACAAGGCAGAAATCTGTCCCTTCAGGGAACTTGCAGATAATCCTTTTTCCAATCCTTCTTGAAGGAAGGATAGAATCCTAGGAATCTTAACCTTGTCCCAAGGGAATCCTTTAGATTCACACCAACAGATATATTTTTTCCAAATTTTATGGTAAATCTTTCTAGTCACAGGCTTTCTGGCCTGAACAAGAGTATCGATAACAGAATCTGAGAATCCTCGCTTCGATAAAATCAAGCGTTCAATCTCCAAGCAGTCAGCTGGAGTGAAACCAGATTCGGATGTTCGAACGGACCCTGAACAAGAAGGTCTCGTCTCAAAGGTAGCTTCCAAGGTGGAGCCGATGACATATTCACCAGATCTGCATACCAAGTCCTGCGTGGCCACGCAGGAGCTATCAAGATCACCGACGCCCTCTCCTGCTTGATCCTGGCTATCAGCCTGGGGATGAGAGGAAATGGCGGGAACACATAAGCTAGTTTGAAGGTCCAAGGTGCTACTAGTGCATCCACTAGAGCCGCCTTGGGATCCCTGGATCTGGCCCCGTAGCAAGGAACTTTGAAGTTCTGACGAGAGGCCATCAGATCCATGTCTGGAATGCCCCACAGGTGAGTGACTTGGGCAAAGATTTCCGGATGGAGTTCCCACTCCCCCGGATGCAATGTCTGCCGACTCAGAAAATCCGCTTCCCAATTTTCCACTCCTGGGATGTGGATAGCAGACAGGTGGCAGGAGTGAGACTCCGCCCAAAGAATAATTTTGGTTACTTCTTCCATCGCTAGGGAACTCCTTGTTCCCCCCTGATGGTTGATGTACGCAACAGTCGTCATGTTGTCTGATTGAAACCGTATGAACCTGGTCCTCGCAAGCTGGGGCCAGGCCTGGAGAGCATTGAATATCGCTCTCAGTTCCAGAATATTTATCGGTAGAAGAGATTCTTCCCGAGACCAAAGACCCTGAGCTTTCAGGGATCCCCAGACCGCGCCCCAGCCTATCAGACTGGCGTCGGTCGTGACAATGACCCACTCTGGTCTGTGGAACATCATCCCTTGAGACAGATTGTCCAGGGACAGCCACCAACGGAGTGAGTCTCTGGTTCTCTGATTTACTTGTATCTTCGGAGACAAGTCTGTATAGTCCCCATTCCACTGACTGAGCATGCACAGTTGTAATGGTCTTAGATGAATGCGCGCAAAAGGAACTATGTCCATCGCCGCCACCATCAACCCGATCACTTCCATGCACTGAGCTATGGAAGGAAGAGGAACGGAATGAAGTATCCGACAAGAGTCCAGAAGCTTTGTTTTTCTGGCCTCTGTTAGAAAGATCCTCATTTCTAAGGAGTCTATAATTGTTCCCAAGAAGGGAACCCTTGTTGACGGGGATAGAGAACTCTTTTCCACGTTCACTTTCCAGCCGTGAGATCTGAGAAAGGCCAGGACAATGTCCGTGTGAGCCTTTGCTTGAGGAAGGGACGACGCTTGAATCAGAATGTCGTCCAGGTAAGGTACTACTGCAATGCCCCTTGGTCTTAGCACCGCTAGAAGGGACCCTAGTACCTTTGTGAAAATCCTTGGAGCAGTGGCTAATCCGAAAGGAAGCGCCACGAACTGGTAATGTTTGTCCAGGAATGCAAACCTTAGGAACCGATGATGTTCCTTGTGGATAGGAATATGTAGATACGCATCCTTTAAATCCACCGTGGTCATGAATTGACCTTCCTGGATGGAAGGAAGGATAGTTCGAATGGTTTCCATCTTGAACGATGGGACCTTGAGAAATTTGTTTAAGATCTTGAGATCTAGGATTGGTCTGAACGTTCCCTCTTTTTTGGGAACTATGAACAGATTGGAGTAGAACCCCATCCCTTGTTCTCTTAATGGAACAGGATGAATCACTCCCATTTTTAACAGGTCTTCTACACAATGTAAGAACGCCTGTCTTTTTATGTGGTCTGAAGACAACTGCGACCTGTGGAACCTCCCCCTTGGGGGAAGTCCCTTGAATTCCAGAAGATAACCCTGGGAGACTATTTCTAGCGCCCAAGGATCCAGAACATCTCTTGCCCAAGCCTGAGCGAAGAGAGAGAGTCTGCCCCCCACCAGATCCGGTCCCGGATCGGGGGCCAATATTTCATGCTGTCTTGGTAGCAGTGGCAGGTTTCTTGGCCTGCTTTCCCTTGTTCCAGCCTTGCATTGGTCTCCAAGCTGGCTTGGCCTGAGAAGTATTACCCTCTTGCTTAGAGGACGTAGCACCTTGGGCTGGTCCGTTTTTACGAAAGGGACGAAAATTAGGTCTATTTTTTGCCTTGAAGGGCCGATCCTGAGGAAGGGCGTGGCCCTTACCCCCAGTGATATCAGAGATAATCTCTTTCAAGTCAGGACCAAACAGCGTTTTCCCCTTGAAAGGAATGTTTAGTAGCTTGTTCTTGGAAGACGCATCAGCCGACCAAGATTTCAACCAAAGCGCTCTGCGCGCCACAATAGCAAACCCAGAGTTCTTAGCCGCTAACTTAGCCAATTGCAAAGAGGCGTCTAGAGTGAAAGAATTAGCCAATTTGAGAGCATTGATTCTGTCCATAATCTCCTCATAAGGAGGAGAGTCACTATCGAGCACCTTAAGCAGTTCATCAAACCAGAAATATGCGGCAGTAGTGACAGGGACAATGCATGAAATGGGTTGTAGAAGGTAACCCTGCTGAACAAACATCTTTTTAAGCAAACCTTCTAATTTTTTATCCATAGGATCTTTGAAAGCACAACTATCCTCTATGGGAATAGTGGTGCGTTTGTTTAAAGTAGAAACCGCTCCCTCGACCTTGGGGACTGACTGCCATAAGTCCTTTCTGGGGTCGACCATAGGAAACAATATTTTAAATATGGGGGGAGGGACGAAAGGAATACCGGGCCTTTCCCATTCTTTATTAACAATGTCCGCCACCCGCTTGGGTATAGGAAAAGCTTCTGGGAGCCCCGGCACCTCTAGGAACTTGTCCATTTTACATAGTTTCTCTGGGATGACTAAATTTTCACAATCATCCAGAGTGGATAATACCTCCTTAAGCAAAATGCGGAGATGTTCCAATTTAAATTTAAATGTAATCACATCAGATTCAGCCTGCTGAGAAATGTTCCCTAAATCAGTAATTTCTCCCTCAGACAAAACCTCCCTGGCCCCCTCAGATTGGGTTAGGGGCCCTTCAGAGATATTAATATCAGCGTCGTCATGCTCTTCAGTAACTAAAACAGAGCAGCCACGCTTACCCTGACAAGGGTTAATTTTGGCTAAAATGTTTTTGACAGAATTATCCATTACAGCCGTTAATTGTTGCATAGTAAGGAGTATTGGCGCGCTAGATGTACTAGGGGCCTCCTGAGTGGGCAAGACTCGTGTAGACGAAGGAGGGAATGATGCAGTACCATGCTTACTCCCCTCACTTGAGGAATCATCTTGGGCATCATTGTCATTATCACATAAATCACATTTATTTAAATGAATAGGAATTCTGGCTTCCCCACATTCAGAACACAGTCTATCTGGTAGTTCAGACATGTTAAACAGGCATAAACTTGATCAGAAAGTACAAAAAACGTTTTAAAATAAAACCGTTACTGTCACTTTAAATTTTAAACTGAACACACTTTATTACTGCAATTGCGAAAAAACATGAAGGAATTGTTCAAAATTCACCAAATTTTCACCACAGCGTCTTAAAGCCTTGAAAATATTGCACACCAATTTTGGAAGCTTTAACCCTTAAAATAACGGAACCGGAGCCGTTTTAAGCTTTAAACCCCTTTACAGTCCCTGGTATCTGCTTTGCTGAGACCCAACCAAACCCAAAGGGGAATACGATACCAAATGACGCCTTCAGAAGTCTTTTATAAGTATCAGAGCTCCTCTCACATGCGACTGCATGCCATGCCTCTCAAAAACAAGTGCGCAACACCGGCGCGAAAATGAGACTCTGCCTATGCTTTGGGAAAGCCCCTAAAGAATAAGGTGTCTAAAACAGTGCCTGCCGATATTATTATATCAAAATACCCAGATAAAATGATTCCTCAAGGCTAAATATGTGTTAATAATCAATCGATTTAGCCCAGAAAAAGTCTACAGTTTAAATAAGCCCTTGTGAAGCCCTTATTTACAATCGTAATAAACATGGCTTACCGGATCCCATAGGGAAAATGACAGCTTCCAGCATTACATCGTCTTGTTAGAATGTGTCATACCTCAAGCAGCAAGGGACTGCAAACTGTTCCCCCAACTGAAGTTAATTGCTCTCAACAGTCCTGTGTGGAACAGCCATGGATTTTAGTTACGGTTGCTAAAATCATTTTCCTCATACAAACAGAATTCTTCATCTCTTTTCTGTTTCTGAGTAAATAGTACGTACCAGCACTATTTGAAAATAACAAACTCTTGATTGAATAATGAAAAACTACAGTTAAACACTAAAAAACTCTAAGCCATCTCCGTGGAGATGTTGCCTGTACAACGGCAAAGAGAATGACTGGGGTAGGCGGAGCCTAGGAGGGATCATGTGACCAGCTTTGCTGGGCTCTTTGCCATTTCCTGTTGGGGAAGAGAATATCCCACAAGTAAGGATGACGCCGTGGACCGGACACACCTATGTTGGAGAAATAAGACTTACTTACCCCAGGACACTCATCTACATGTTGTAGAAAGCCAAACCAGTACTGAAACGAAAATCAGCAGAGGTAATGGTATATATATATATAAAAGAGTATATCGTCGATCTGAAAAGGGAGGTAAGAGATGAATCTCTACGACCGATAACAGAGAACCTATGAAATAGACCCCGTAGAAGGAGATCATTGAATTCAAATAGGCAATACTCTCCTCACATCCCTCTGACATTCACTGCACGCTGAGAGGAAAACCGGGCTCCAACCTGCTGCGGAGCGCATATCAACGTAGAATCTAGCACAAACTTACTTCACCACCTCCATAGGAGGCAAAGTTTGAAAAACTGATTTGTGGGTGTGGTGAGGGGTGTATTTGTAGGCATTTTGAGGTTTGGGAAACTATGCCCCTCCTGGTAGGAATGTATATCCCATACGTCACTAGCTCATGGACTCTTGCTAATTACATGAAAGAAACCAACTTTACTAAGAACTGAAAAATCTTGAATATATTCTCAGTCTGCCTAAAGGGAACATTTGAATATCAGGTTGCCTGGGTCTTCGGATTGTGGGACCTTCCTGGAAAGCTCATTTGTATTTAGACTTCTACCATCTGAACAACTCACGTGAATAGAAGAGAACTTACCCAGAAAAGAACTTATATGGGCATGCTCTAGTCACCCAAGGAAGCAACATTTTAGACATGTCTTGTATACATTTAAAAAGTATTATAAAGCTTTTACTCAAATCCTATTGGATAAAGAAGGCACCTTAAGACTTAAAATTATTAACCACCCAGCGTCACGTGGAGACATCGGCTAACCACCCAGCGGTATGTGGGAAACAGCGGCTAACCACCTAGCACCATGTGGGAAACAGCGGCTAACCACCTAGCACCATGTGGGAAACAGCGGCTAACCACCCAGCGGTATGTGGGAAACAGCGGCTAACCACCTAGCGGTATGTGGGAAACAGCGGCTAACCACCTAGCACCATGTGGGAAATAGCGGCTAACCACCTAGCAACATGTGGGAAACAGCGGCTAACCACCTAGCACCATGTGGGAAACAGCGGCTAACCACCTAGCACCATGTGGGAAACAGCGGCTAACCACCTAGCACCATGTGGGAAACAGCGGCTAACCACCTATCACCATGTGGGAAACAGCGGCTAACCACCTAGCACCATGTGGGAAACAGCGGCTAACCACCCAGCGGTATGTGGGAAACAGCGGCTAACCACCTAGCACCATGTGGGAAACAGCGGCTAACCACCTAGCACCATGTGGGAAACAGCGGCTAACCACCTAGCACCATGTGGGAAACAGCGGCTAACCAACTAGCACCATGTGGGAAACAGCGGCTAACCAACTAGCACCATGTGGGAAACAGCGGCTAACCAACTAGCACCATGTGGGAAATAACGGCTAACCACCCAGCGGTATGTGGGAAACAGCAGCTAACCACCTAGCACCATGTGGGAAATAGCGGCTAACCACCTAGCACCATGTGGGAAACAGCGGCTAACCACCTAGCACCATGTGGGAAATAGCGGCTAACCACCTAGCACCATGTGGGAAACAGCGGCTAACCACCTAGCACCATGTGGGAAACAGCGGCTAACCACCTAGCACCATGTGGGAAACAGCGGCTAACCAACTAGCACCATGTGGGAAACAGCGGCTAACCACCTAGCACCAAGTGGGAAACAGCGGCTAACCAACTAGCACTATGTGGGAAACAGCGGCTAACCACCTAGCACCATGTGGGAACAGTATAAAACAAAAAAACAAAGTGCATCTACGTGCAGATTAAAAAACAATTTAATATAGAGGCCCCTAATAATAAGAAGCTACTCACAAGATAAAATTCAAAGGCAACAGTACGTGACTGTCAATACAACATATGCAGCAGAGCAAACCATGAATAAAACTGCAAGATTGGATTTTAATAGAAAGATACAAATTTACGAATTTAGATAGGAACGCACTAAGTTTGTTTCATACAAGACTCCATTGGTTACACCTGTTGTGGAAGTGGGACCTAACCGGGTGCATAAAAAGGCATCATTTGGTTCACATAATCACTCTTGAAAAAGTTCCTAAGTGTACGAACGAAACATACGTCGATTGCTTTGTTATTGTTTTAATTTTTGTCCCAGTGAGGCTTCCATAACCTGGCATACGTGCGGGTAAGGAGATAGCCGAGGGCCTCTTTTAGCAAACCTTACCGTGTGTTATCGAATACAGTTACGGACCTTTTACAATTTCTATACCGGACCATAAGTTGTGGACTCATGGAAGGGAAATTTGGTCGTAAAGAGACTTATTGGTGCATAAAGACAAGTCGGAGACTGGGAGGAAAAGGAAGACAGCCGATTCCAGACGACCCGGACGCTCCTGCTTGCAGTTTTATTCATGGTTTGCTCTGCTGCATATGTTGTATTGACAGTCGCATACTGTTACATGCCTTTGTTTAAATTTTATCTTGTGAGTAGCTTCTTATTATTAGGGGACTCTATAATAAAGGGATAGTAAACCCCAACATTTTCTTTTATGATTCAGATAGAACATATCATTTTAAACAACTTTCTAATTGTTTTCTATAATCAAATTTGCTTCATTCTCTTGTTATTCTTTGCTGAAGGAACAGCATTGCACTACTGGCAGCTAGCTGAAAACATCTAGTTAGCCAATCACAAGAGACAAATGTGTGCAGGCACCAATCAGCAGCAGCTCCCACTAGTGTAGGATATGTGCGTATTAATTTTCAACAAGGGATACTAAGAGAACAAAGCACATTTGAAAATAGAAGTGAACATAAAAGTGTCTTAAAATGACCGGCTCTATCTGAATCATGCAAGTTTAATTGTGACTTTCCTATCCCTTTACATTGTTTTTTAATCTGCACTTAGATGCACTTTGTTTTTTGCGCTCTATCCCTCTTTTGGTTATAAGTTTTGCACAGATGGTCGAGTCGAACCCTCTTTTTTGAGAGCAGCAGCCAACTTCAACTTGCTATAGAACACCTCTATATGAAAAGACTCCTAATTAGAAAAAGACGTTTTGTTCTTTATATGAACTTGATCCAGCATATGGGATCTTAGTGGATCCTTGATCGACATTTCCTGGAGGAAAGTATATAGAAAGCCAAACCGTTCTAGTTCATGTGTGCCATACAGATAGAAGTGTGCTCTCTGGCACAAACCTGTACAACACAAGCGTCTGTGAAGGATAAATCTGACCCTCCCACCCCAACTCCCAGAAACTTCTCACCTCAGCCTCCTCCTCGAGGAGTCGTGTGGCCTCCTCCCGCTCCCTACGCATTCTCTCCTTGACAGACAGGACAGTGAGAGCAAGCCCAGCCAGAGGACACCAGAAGCCATGCAGACAGGAAGGAAAAGGGGAAATCAGAGAAGGAGCTGGAGTTAGAGAATTATAGAAAGACTATAAGTTGTGGTGTGTTGGGGGGCATCACAGAGGGGAGGCTGTGAGCGGTAAGTCCAAAGAAACATCAAAAACATATAAAAACAGACAAACAACAATGTAGATGTTATGGGAGTCAGACAGGGACAATATGAGAAAAAAACAAGTTAGAAACAGCTATAAATATAGGGAGCTGCTTCAGAGATGGTGGATTCTGTAGATAATGAGTTAATGAGCACATCACAACAAGACCAGATAACACAAACCTATAAAATACAAGCGTCCTCATCCAAATAGCCAGCAACTGCTCATCTCAGATAAAGGTAATGTCAGTGCGTATGATGCAGGTATGGAGCGAGTCCGTGTGTTAGATGCAGGTATGGAGCGAGTCTGTGCGCTAGATGCAGGTATGGAGCGAGTCCGTGCGCTAGATGCAGGTATGGAGCGAGTCCGTGCGCAAGATGCAGGTATGGAGAGAGTCAGTGCGTTTGATGCAGGTATGGAGCGAGTCTGTGCGCTAGATGCAGGTATGGAGCGAGTCTGTGCGCTAGATGCAGGTATGGAGCGAGTCCGTGCGCTAGATGCAGGTATGGAGCGAGTCCGTGCGCTAGATGCAGGTATGGAGCGAGTCCGTGCGTTAGATGCAGGTATGGAGCGAGTCCGTGCGTTAGATGCAGGTATGGAGCGAGTCCGTGCGTTAGATGCAGGTATGGAGCGAGTCCGTGCGCTAGATGCAGGTATGGAGCGAGTCCGTGCGCAAGATGCAGGTATGGAGCGAGTCAGTGCGTAAGATGCAGGTATGGAGCGAGTCGGTGAGTAAGATGCAGGTATGGAGCGAGTCAGTGCGTAAGATGTAGGTATGGAGCGAGTCAGTGCGTAAGATGCAGGTATGGAGCGAGTCAGTGCGTAAGATGCAGGTATGGAGCGAGTCCGTGCGTTAGATGCAGGTATGGAGCGAGTCTGTGCGCTAGATGCAGGTATGGAGCGAGTCTGTGCGCTAGATGCAGGTATGGAGCGAGTCTGTGCGCTAGATGCAGGTATGGAGCGAGTCTGTGCGCTAGATGCAGGTATGGAGCGAGTCTGTGCGCAAGATGCAGGTATGGAGCGAGTCAGTGCGTAAGATGCAGGTATGGAGCGAGTCGGTGAGTAAGATGCAGGTATGGAGCGAGTCGGTGAGTAAGATGCAGGTATGGAGCGAGTCAGTGCGTAAGATGTAGGTATGGAGCGAGTCGGTGAGTAAGATGCAGGTATGGAGCGAGTCAGTGCGTAAGATGTAGGTATGGAGCGAGTCGGTGAGTAAGATGCAGGTATGGAGCGAGTCAGTGCGTAAGATGTAGGTATGGAGCGAGTCGGTGAGTAAGATGCAGGTATGGAGCGAGTCAGTGCGTAAGATGTAGGTATGGAGCGAGTCAGTGCGTAAGATGCAGGTATGGAGCGAGTCAGTGCGTAAGATGTAGGTATGGAGCGAGTCAGTGAGTAAGATGTAGGTATGGAGCGAGTCAGTGAGTAAGATGTAGGTATGGAGCGAGTCAGTGAGTAAGATGTAGGTATGGAGCGAGTCAGTGAGTAAGATGCAGGTATGGAGCGAGTCAGTGCGTAAGATGTAGGTATGGAGCGAGTCAGTGCGTAAGATGTAGGTATGGAGCGAGTCAGTGCGTAAGATGTAGGTATGGAGCGAGTCAGTGCGTAAGATGTAGGTATGGAGCGAGTCAGTGCGTAAGATGTAGGTATGGAGCGAGTCGGTGAGTAAGATGTAGGTATGGAGCGAGTCAGTGCGTAAGATGCAGGTATGGAGCGAGTCGGTGAGTAAGATGCAGGTATGGAGCGAGTCAGTGCGTAAGATGTAGGTATGGAGCGAGTCGGTGAGTAAGATGTAGGTATGGAGCGAGTCAGTGCGTAAAAAGAAAATGTATGCTTACCTGATAAATTTATTTATTTCCGGATATGGTGAGTCCATGATGTCATCAATTACTAGTAGGAATATCACTCCTGGCCAGCAGGAGGGAGAAAGAGCACCACAGCAAAGCTGTTAAGTATCACTCCCCTTCCCACAATCCCCAGTAATTCGACCGAAGGGAAATGGAAAAAGGAATAACACAAAGGTGTAGAGGTGCCTGAGGTTTAGTAAAAAACAACTGTCTAAAATTTAAGGGTGGGGTCGTGGACTCACTATATCCGGAATGAAAGAAATTTATCAGGTAAGCATACATTTTCTTTTCTTTCCTAAGATATGGTGAGTCCACAACGTCATCAATTACTAGTGGGAACCAATACCCAAGCTAGAGGACACAGATGACTAGGGAGTGAAAAGACAGACGGACCTAAACAGAAGGCACCACCTCTTGAAGAACCTTTCTACCAAAAGAAGCCTCAGCCGAGGCAAAAGTATCAAATTTGTAAAAAAAACCAGAGGGAAAGAGAAGCAGTAGACTTCTGACCTTTACGCTTGCCAGAGAAACAAACAAAGAGGGCAGAAGACTAAATCCTTAGTCGCCTGTAGGTAGAAGTTTAAAGCACGCACCACATCCAAGTTGTGTAACAAACGCTCCTTATGCGAAAAAAGGATTAGGACACAGAGAAGAACAACAATTTCCTGATTAATATTTCCCTCTGAAACCACTTTAGGAAGAAACCCAACTTAGTATGAAAAACTGCCTTATCAGCATGAAAGAGAAGGCGAATCACATGTTTTGCATTGTAACTTTGAAATTAATTTTATGGATCTAAAAAAAAAAAAAAATGCCTAACAAAATGGAAACGAGCAAAGGGAATGATGTCCAAGGAAGCAACCATCAGACCAATTACCTCCATACATTGAGCCACTGATGCCAAACAGTAGACTGCAGAGACAGGCAAGAGGAAGGAATTTTGGACTTTCTGACCTCTGTCAGAAAAATTTGCATAGATAGAGAATCTATTATGGTCCCTAAGAAAACCAAAAGAGTAAGTGATATATAGTATTGCGCTAGGACAAATGGATATCAGACTTCTCACAATAAACAACTCCTTCAAATTGTTTTAAAATACAAATTATTACACAAATAAAAGAAAAACATCCTTGTAGCTGGAACAAGGGAACCCTTTTCCAGATACAGTTTCCCTCCATAGGAACGTAGAAAAGACAACAAGATCTCTGTACGAGAGTTTGCTTGTTGAAAAGATGGCAATATGTTGTCCAGATAGGATGCCACAGTGATTCCCTGAGACCTGAAAGCAAATCTCAGGAATTGAGATGATCCCTGTGATGGAAACATGAAGATACGCATCCGTCAGGTCTATGGTTGTCATGAACTGACTCTCTAGGACCAAAGGAAGAATGGAACAAATGGTTTCCATTTGAAGGACGGTACCCTGAGAAACTTGTTGAGACACTTTAGGTCTAAAAGTTTCCTCTTTTTTGGGAACCACAAACAGATTTGAATAAAATACTAGACCCTGTTCCCTTACTGGAACTGGAACAATCACTCCCAGAGAGGGAAGGTCCTGAATGCAGTTCAAGAATGTCTCTCTATTACTTGGTCTGCAGGTAATCTTGAGAGATGGAATCTGCCCCAGGGAGAAAAAGTTTTGAATTCTAATTTGTAATCCTCTACTATACTATATCCACAGCCCAAGGATCTGGCACATCTCGTATCCATGCTTGACCAAACAGGGAAAGTCTGCCCCCCCCCCCCACTTGATCCGACACTTCATGCTGACTTAGACTTAGCTGAGGGTTTCTTTGATTGCTTCCCCTTATTCCACTGGGCTTCCAAGAAAACTTGGACTGCTCCTGCTGGGAAGGAGAAGTAGACTTCTGACCTTTGAAGTTACGAAAGGAACAAAAATACTTTGACGTCCCTTAGGTCTATTCTTCTTGTCTTGTGGTAGAAAAGACCCTTTTTCACCCGTAATATCAGAAATGATTTCTGTTAGACCAGGTCCAAACAAGGTCTTACCCTTGTAAGCAAGTGCCAGAAGCTTGGTAGAAGTAACATCAGCTGACCAAGATTTTAGCCACAAAGCCCTGCGAGCTAAGACAGTGAAGCCAGACATCTTGGCTCCCAGTCTAATAACTTACATGTTAGCATCAGAAATAAAGGAATTGGCTAGCTTGAGAGCCCTAATCCTATCTTGGATCTCCTCCAACAGAGTCTCTACTACAATCGATTCAAACAAGGCATTGCACCATTAAGATGCAATACCTGCTACTGTGGTTAAACAAACTGCAGGATGCCATTGAAGACCCAGATGAACATACATCTTGTTCAAATAAGCCTCCAGCTTCTTATCCATGGGATCCTTAAAGGAGCAGCTTTCCTCTATAGGGATCGTAGTTCTCTTAGCTCGAGTAGAAATAGCCCCTTCTACTTTAGGCACCGTGCCCCATGAATCTTTAATGGAGTCAGCAACAGGAAACATCCTTTTTACAAACAGGAGACGGGGAAAAGGTGTCCTTGGTTTCTCCTATTCCTGCGAAATAAACTCTGTTGCACAGGAAATACTTCCACAGAGGAAGAAACATCATAGTAATTATTAAATTTACTAGATTTCTTAGGATTAACGAAGACAGGCGTATCGGAGTCGTCCAAAGTAGCCAAAACCTCCTTAACAATACACAAGGTGTTCAAGCTTAAATCTGAAGGATACTACTTTAGCAACAGATAAAGGAATTATACTGTCCGAATCTGAGATTTCACCCTTAGAGGCTACCAAAGTATCCTCCTCATCAGACCTATGACGAAAGGCAACCTGTGTAGCAGCAAGTGGAACAGAAACCTAATTTTCCTCTTGTGATATTCCATTAGTAAAGGAAATGCAGATGCCACAGATACCGCAGAAGATACCTGGGCAGCAATTTCAAATAAACTCCTCCAGGAGATTGAGAGGAAACGCAGGGCACTGCATGTGACACCATAGAGTCTTGGGACGTTTAAGGAGAAAGCTGTGAAATTGCCTAAACAGCATCATCTTGAGAGACATGAGGCTAGCCAAAGCATATTAGCTTTAATATTTATTTTTATTTTTAACAAAAGGAACAAGAAATTATGAAATAAATCATAACATATACTTGTCCATAGGAGCAGGTCTCAAGCTCCATGAGCAAATAAACAGAAAAATTAGCAAAAAAGAAAATACTTAAAAATGAGCTTTAAGTGTATAGAGACTTGCCTTAAAACAGAAGCAACAAATACATATAGGAACAGACCCCCTGGTCCAATCTTATACTCCTGCTTCATAATTTAAGAAAATTACCCCAATGCTTTCTAACTATAGAAAGGTTTGAATTGGGACGTTAACATTGTTTGCACCGATAAAAATACAGTCTCTAAACAAACTGAAACTGTATACAAGACTGCTGCTCCATTCTCAGTCGGAGAAGGAGCCGGGGTCACGTGACTGCTACAGGATCAATCAAAACAATGGCACCGCTCCGTTCTTACTAACAAAGGAGGCGGAGTCAGAAACACAGTGCGCAGCTAAATTAAACGGTGCGCTTATCCCAACTTAATTAAATGGTTTAAAGCTTCTATATCGCTCAGCGATAAAAACCTTTGCAGGATGGAAACAAGTTCAGAGCTCTCATAAGCCCCTTGAAAATAATGTAAATAACCTGGCACCAACAGATCGATATTACAGTAAGATATAAGCCCATTAAAATTTTAACAGTCGCCATTGCACTGAAATTTTGCCTGGTTAACCCCTTCGTCACCAAAAAAAAAGGGGAAGCAGTCTCTCTCACATACCACATTAAAGGGACATTATACACTCATTTTTTCTTTGCATAAATGTTTTGTAGATGACAGCTTCTAAGTAAGTTTTTAAACAGTTTTATACTGGATTTTTATATCAGTATCTGTGCATCTTATTCTTTATAGTAGTGTCTATTACATGCAGTTATATGAAAATGAGTGTATACTGTCCCTTTAAGTGCCTGCACACTACCATAAGTAATATCCTATCTAGGATATATTTTGTCCCAATTAATGCTTGCAGGATCCTTGAAAGTGCACAGCCTCCCCTACTTAGAAGACAAAAAGGCACTTACCTGCATCTACCCATCCAGCAGGAGGACAGCTTACATGGTGTGAGAGGACGTTACTCACAGAGACCTGTAGAAAAAAAGAAAGAACTTGGGCAGCAAATATGTTAGGAAAACGCAGCAAGGCCCACCTCACAAGTTCCTAACTGCTTTAAAGCCACCACTACTCTACTGAAGAGATTGATGTGGACTACAGCTATACCTAAAACCTTGCTTATAGCAAAGAAATCCAATTTTCTTCAGACACCAAAACTTCACCTCCTCCATTAACAGAGGCAAAGAGAATGACTGGGGATTGTGGGAAGGGGAGTGATACTTAACAGCTTTGCTGTGGTGCTCTTTGCCTCCTCCTGCTGGCCAGGAGTGATATTCCCACTAGTAATTGATGACGTTGTGGACTCACCATATCTTAGGAAAGAAATGTAGGTATGGAGCAAGTCAGCGCATAAGAGGTTGGTATGGGGCGAGTCAGTGAATAAGATGTAGGTAGTGAGCGAGTCAGTGAGTAAGATGTAGATAGAGTCAGTGAGTAAGTCAGTTAGTGCGTAAGATGTAAAGAGTCAGTGCGTAAGATGTAAAGAGTCAGTTAATGCATAAGATGTAAAGAGTCAGTTAATGTGTAAGATGTAGAGAGTCAGTTAGTGCGCAAGATGTAAAGAGTCAGTTAGTGCGTAAGATGTAAAGAGTCAGTTAGTGCGTAAGATGAATTAAGTCAGTTAATGCGTAAGATGTATTAAAGGGACAGTCTAGTCCAAAATAAACTTTCATGATTCAAATAGGGCATGTTCTTTTAAACAATTTTCCCATTTATTTTTATCACCAATTTTGTTTTGTTCTCTTGGTATTCTTAGATGAAAGCTAAACCTAGGAGGTTCGTATGCTAATCTCTTAGACCTTGAAGGACGCCTCTTCTCTCAGGGCATTTTGACAGTTTTTCACCACTAGAGGGTGTTAGTGCATGTGTGTCATATAGATAACACTGTGCTCATGCATGTGGAGTTACTTGGGAGCCAGCACTTATTGGCTAAAATGCAAGTCTGTCAAAAGAACAGAAAAAAGGGGCCGTTTGCTGAGGCTTAGATACAAGATAATCACAGAGGTAAACAGTATATTAATATAACCGTGTTGGTTATGCAAAACTGGGGAATGGGTAATAAAGGGATTATCTATCTTTTAAAACAATAACAATTCTGATGCAGACTGTCCCTTTAGGTCAGTTATTGCATCAGCTGTAAAGAGACCGTTAGTGCGCAAGCTGTAAAGAGTCCGTTAGTGCGCAAGCTGTAAAGAGTCCGTTAGTGCGCAAGCTGTAAAGAGTCCGTTAGTGCGCAAGCTGTAAAGAGTCCGTTAGTGCGCAAGCTGTAAAGAGTCCGTTAGTGCGCAAGCTGTAAAGAGTCCGTTAGTGCGCAAGCTGTAAAGAGTCCGTTAGTGCGCAAGCTGTAAAGAGTCCGTTAGTGCGCAAGCTGTAAAGAGTCCGTTAGTGCGCAAGCTGTAAAGAGTCCGTTAGTGCGCAAGCTGTAAAGAGTCCGTTAGTGCGCAAGCTGTAAAGAGTCCGTTAGTGCGCAAGCTGTAAAGAGTCTGTTAATGCGTAAGCTGTAATAAATCAGTTAGTGCGTAACAAGTAATAAGTCAGTCAGGGCGTAAGATGTAATAAGTCAGTTAATGCCAGTTATTGTCAGTCAGGGTGTAAGATGTAGGTACAAGCGTTGCCTTTGAAAAACAAGTCATATTATATGATTTATATTCACACAAACTGGCACACACTGAAGTGTTTGTGCTTCCATCTGACAGAACCAGCGCAGACGGAGGTATCGCACCTATGTACATAACCGGTGTATGATTTAGAACTGTACAGTTAAGTGATTATGACATATATATGTAGCCAACCTGCTTTTAACTTTAATCAAAAATGTGTAACTACCTTAATCAATGACGTATTCACCTACACTAACATTAGTCTGTGCTCATTCAGCAAAAGAAACAAGAGACCTACCTGTCCTTGTTCTGAGCCTTCTTGCTAATACCGTTCTACAGCTACCTAAGGAACTTTAATTCTCATTTCTCCCACTGTCACCTCCTGTATTCCCATCATGGTCTATAGTTTTGCTTCCACCCATGCATGGTCTGTGCTAACTGGTTTTATAAAGGTCAGCTCTTCCCCTGCTGAATTCCTTGTGTACCACCCAGTACCCAGCTACAATTTGCCTCCTGCTCTAACCATAATACATGCCCAAGACCACGCTCCTTCACCTAACCTACTGATGTGTGCTGTAGGGTTCTCCTCAAGTAGAGGGTGGTATATATTTCCATTTATCTACTAAACCAAAGACCCAAACAAGACCAGCAGCCAGCCAGGACGTTATTGTCTAAGACTGCTAAACAAATGACAACCAAGGATTCCTTGCTGGGGAAGGAGCAGGGTACTGATCCCATGGGTATAAACATGACAAGGACACTGACAGTAGTTTAGCAGGGTAATACACCAAAAAGGGCACTGCTGCCACAAGGGAACATGGGTGTTTCGATGACAAGGACAATGATGGTGGCTCAGTTGGGATATAAAATTCTAAATGGAAGACAAGGGGATGTATTATGGGTTAGGTGATGAGATGTCAGATGAAAACTCTCACCACTTTCTGCATGTCCTCTTTTTCCCACTGTGTGGCCTCCCGAACCATTTCCATCTCCTGCCAGAGAGGAGCAGAGAGTCACAAAGGAGCTGTGAGGGCACAGCTAGGGCACGGACACACTGGGAAATGGTCAAATGTATCTAACTTGTTGGCACCCACCTTTTGCATTCTGTCCATTTCTTCAGGGCTCATGTCCCGGTCTATTGAGCTGATGCTTTCCATGCTATTTTTTCTCCCAATGCCAGAAGCAAAAGGATTGGCGACTACCCCTGGAGACACCTAATAAAATATACAACCTAGTTAGAATGTGACAACGTAAACGACAGTCTGCTCACATAAGAGAGTGAATAAACATAAAGATTCCAGCCTCCAATATATGAACAGTATCTTTATTTTCTTATCATTGGGTCCACTGAAGAGCCTGCAATAGGCCCTTAGTCATGTATAACATAAGAGAGTGGCCAACATTGTACACAGCATTATACAGAATATTAAGCACAATTATCAGGTTCATAAAGACAAATGGAGCTGCTGTGAACAGAGAGTGGGGCAAATGTGACCCAAAGCCACTGAACCATATAGAGGGGTCAGACTCTCTAGTAGTAAGTTATGTTAGGTACTATGTGTGGGTGAATATAATCGTATAGAGGTCAGACTAACTAGAAGTAAGTTATACTAGGTACTATGTATGGGTGAATATAACCATATAGAGGTCAGACACTCTAGTAGTAAGTTATGCTAGGTACTATGTATGTGTGAGTATAACCATATAGAGGTCAGACACTCTAGTAGTAAGTTATACTAGGTACTATGTATGGGTGAATATAACCATATAGAGGTCAGACACTCTAGTAGTAAGTTATGCTAGGTACTATGTATGGGTGAATATAACCATATAGAGGTCATACTCTCTAGTAGTAAGTTATGTTAGGTACTATGTGTGGGTGAATATAACCGTATAGAGGTCAGACTAACTAGAAGTAAGTTATACTAGGTACTATGTATGGGTGAATATAACCATATAGAGGTCAGACACTCTTGTAGTAAGTTATGCTAGGTACTATGTATGGGTGAATATAACCATATAGAGGTCAGACACTCTTGTAGTAAGTTATGCTAGGTACTATGTATGGGTGAATATAACCATATAGAGGTCAGAATATCTAGTAGTAAGTTATGTTAGGTACTATGTGTGGGTGAATATAACCATATAGAGGTCAGACTCTCTAGTAGTAAGTTATGCTAGGTACTATGTATGGGTGAATATAACCATATAGAGGTCAGACTCTCTAGTAGTAAGTTATGTTAGGTACTATGTGTGGGTGAATATAACCGTATAGAGGTCAGAATATCTAGTAGAGAGTTATGCTAGGTACTATGTATGGGTGAATATACCCATATAGAGGTCAGACTCTCTAGTAGTAAGTTATGCTAGGTACTATGTATGGGTGAATATAACCGTATAGAGGTCAGAATATCTAGTAGAGAGTTATGCTAGGTACTATGTATGGGTGAATATACCCATATAGAGGTCAGACTCTCTAGTAGTAAGTTATGCTAGGTACTATGTATGGGTGAATATAACCATATAGAGGCCAGACTCTCTAATAGTAAGTTATACTAGGTACTATGTATGGGTGAATATAACCATATAGAGGTCAGGCTCTCTAGAAGTAAGTTATGCTAGGTACTATGTATGGGTGAATATAACCATATAGAGGTCAGACTCTCTAGTAGTAAGTTATACTAGGTACTATGTATGGGTGAATATAACCATATAGAGGTCAGACTCTCTAGTAGTAAGTTATGCTAGGTACTATGTATGGGTGAATATACCCGTATAGAGGTCAGACTCTCTAGTAGTAAGTTATGCTAGGTACTATGTATGGGTGAATATACCCGTATAGAGGTCAGACTCTCTAGTAGTAAGTTATACTAGGTACTATGTATGGGTGAATATAACCATATAGAAGTCAGACTTTCTAAAAGTAAGTTATACTAGGTACTATGTATGGGTGAATATAACCATATAGAGGTCAGACTCTCTAGAAATAAGTTATGCTAGGTACTATGTATGGGTGAATATAACCATATAGAGGTCAGACTCTATAGTAGTAAGTTATACTAGGTACTATGTATGGGTGAATATAACCATATAGAAGTCAGACTTTCTAAAAGTAAGTTATACTAGGTACTATGTATGGGTGAATATAACCATATAGAGGTCAGACTCTCTAGAAGTAAGTTATGCTAGGTACTATGTATGGGTGAATATAACCATATAGAGGTCAGACTCTATAGTAGTAAGTTATACTAGGTACTATGTATGGGTGAATATAACCATATAGAGGCCAGACTCTCTAGTAGTAAGTTATACTAGGTACTATGTATGGGTGAATATAACCATATAGAGGTCAGGCTCTCTAGAAGTAAGTTATGCTAGGTACTATGTATGGGTGAATATAACCATATAGAGGTCAGACTCTCTAGAACTAAGTTATGCTAGGTACTATGTATGGGTGAATATAACCATATACAAGTCAGACTCTCTAGTAGTAAGTTATACTATATGTACTATGTATGGGTGAGTATAACCATATACAAGTCAGACTCTCTAGTAGTAAGTTATGCTAGGTACTATGTATGGGTGAATATAACCATATAGAGGTCAGACTCTCTAGTAGTAAGTTATGCTAGGTACTATGTATGGATGAATATAACCATATAGAGGTCAGACTCTCTAGTAGTAAGTTATGCTAGGTACTATGTATGGGTGAATATAACCATATAGAGGTCACTCTCTCTAGTAGTAAGTTATACTAGGTACTATGTATGGGTGAATATAACCATATAGAGGTCAGACTCTCTAGTAGTAAGTTATACTAGGTACTATGTATGGGTGAATATAACCATATAGAGGTCAGGCTCTCTAGAAGTAAGTTATGCTAGGTACTATGTATGGGTGAATATAACCATATAGAGGTCAGACTCTCTAGTAGTAAGTTATGCTAGGTACTATGTATGGGTGAATATACCCATATAGAGGTTAGACTCTCTAGTAGTAAGTTATGCTAGGTACTATGTATGGGTGAGTATAACCATATAGAGGTCAGACACTCTAGTAGTAAGTTATACTAGGTACTATGTATGGGTGAATATAACCATATAGAGGTCAGACTCTCTAGAAGTAAGTTATGCTAGGTACTATGTATGGGTGAATATAACCATATAGAGGTCAGACTCTATAGTAGTAAGTTATACTAGGTACTATGTATGGGTGAATATAACCATATAGAGGCCAGACTCTCTAAAAGTAAGTTATACTAGGTACTATGTATGGGTGAGTATAACCATATACAAGTCAGACTCTCTAGTAGTAAGTTATACTATATGTACTATGTATGGGTGAGTAGAACCATATACAAGTCAGACTCTCTAGTAGTAAGTTATGCTAGGTACTATGTATGGGTGAATATAACCATATAGAGGTCAGACTATCTAGTAGTAAGTTATGCTAGGTACTATGTATGGGTGAATATAACCATATAGAGGTCAGACTCTCTGGTAGTAAGTTATGCTAGGTACTATGTATGGGTGAATATAACCATATAGAGGTCACTCTCTCTAGTAGTAAGATATGCAAGGTACTATGTATGGGTGAATATAACCATATAGAGGTCAGACTCTCTAGTAGTAAGTTATACTAGGTACTATGTATGGGTGAATATAACCATATAGAGGTCAGACACTCTAGTAGTAAGTTATGCTAGGTACTATGTATGAATGAATATAACCATATAGAAGTCAGACTCTCTAGTAGTAAGTTATACTAGGTACTATGTATGGGTGAATATAACCATATAGAGGTCACTCTCTCTAGTAGTAAGATATGCTAGGTACTATGTATGGGTGAATATAACCATATAGAGGTCAGACTCTCTAGTAGTAAGTTATACTAGGTACTATGTATGGGTGAATATAACCATATAGAGGTCAGACACTCTAGTAGTAAGTTATGCTAGGTACTATGTATGGTGAATATAACCATATATAGAGGTCACTCTCTCTAGTAGTAAGATATTCTACGTACTATGTATGGGTGAATATAACCATATAGAGGTCAGACTCTCTAGCAGTAAGTTATGCTAGGTACTATGTATGGGTGAATATAACCGTATAGAGATCAGACTCTCTAGTAGTAAGTTATGCTAGGTACTATGTATGGGTGAATATAACCATATAGAGGTCAGGCACTCTAGTAGTAAGTTATGCTAGGTACTATGTATGGATGAATATAACCATATAGAAGTCAGACTCTCTAGTAGTAAGTTATATTAGGTACTATGTATGGTGAATATAACCATATAGAGGTCACTCTCTCTAGTAGTAAGATATGCTAGGTACTATGTATGGGTGAATATAACCATATAGAGGGGTCAGACTCTCTAGCAGTAAGTTATGCTAGGTACTATGTATGGGTGAATATAACCATATAAAGGTCAGACTCTCTAGAAGTAAGTTATGCTAGGTACTATGTATGGATGAATATAACCATATAGAGGTCAGACACTCTAGTAGTAAGTTATGCTAGGTACTATGTATGGATGAATATACCCATATAGAGGTCAGACACTCTAGTAGTAAGATATGCTAGGTACTATGTATGGGTGAATATAACCATATAGAGGTCAGACTCTCTAGTAGTAAGTTATACTAGGTACTATGTATGGGTGAATATAACCATATAAAGGTCAAACTCTCTAGAAGTAAGTTATGCTAGGTACTATATATGGATGAATATAACCATATAGAGGTCACTCTCTCTAGTAGTAAGATATGCTAGGTACTATGTATGGGTGAATATAACCATATAGAGGTCAGACTCTCTAGTAGTAAGTTATACTAGGTACTATGTATGGGTGAATATAACCATATAAAGGTCAAACTCTCTAGACGTAAGTTATGCTAGGTACTATATATGGATGAATATAACCATATAGAGGTCAGACACTCTAGTAGTAAGTTATGCTAGGTACTATGAATGGGTGAATATAACCATATAGAGGTCAGACTCTCTAGTAGTAAGTTATGCTAGGTACTATGTATGGGTGAATATAACCATATAGAGGTGTCAGACTCTCTAGCAGTAAGTTATGCTAGGTACTATGTATGGGTGAGTATAACCATATAGAGGTCAGACTCTCAAGTAGTAAGTTATGCTAGGTACTATGTATGGGTGAATATAACCATATAGAGGTCACTCTCTCTAGTAGTAAGTTATGCTAGGTACTATGTATGTGTGAATATAACCATATAGAGGTCAGACTCTCTAGTAGTAAGTTATACTAGGTACTATGTATGGGTGAATATAACCATATAGAGGTCACTCTCTCTAGTAGTAAGTTATGCTAGGTACTATGTATGTGTGAATATAACCATATAGAGGTCAGACTCTCTAGTAGTAAGTTATGCTAGGTACTATGTATGGATGAATATAACCATATAGAGGTCAGACACTCTTGTAGTAAGTTATGCTAGGTACTTTGTATGGGTGAATATAACCATATAGAGGTCAGACTCTCAAGTAGTAAGTTATGCTAGGTACTATGTATGGATGAATATAACCATATAGAGGTCAGACACTCTTGTAGTAAGTTATGCTAGGTACTATGTATGGGTGAATATAACCATATAGAGGTCAGACTCTCTAGCAGTAAGTTATGCTAGGTACTATGTATGTGTGAATATAACCATATAGAGGTCAGACTCTCTAGTAGTAAGTTATGCTAGGTACTATGTATGGGTGAATATAACCATATAGAGGTCACTCTCTCTAGTAGTAAGATATGCTAGGTACTATGTATGGGTGAATATAACCATATAGAGGTCAGACTCTCTAGCAGTAAGTTATGCTAGGTACTATGTATGTGTGAATATAACCATATAGAGGTCAGACTCTCTAGTAGTAAGTTATGCTAGGTACTATGTATGGATGAATATAACCATATAGAGGTCAGACACCCTTGTAGTAAGTTATGCTAGGTACTATGTATGGGTGAATATAACTATATAGAGGTCAGACTCTCTAGTAGTAAGTTATGCTAGGTACTATGTATGGATGAATATAACCATATAGAGGTCACTCTCTCTAGTAGTAAGATATGCTAGGTACTATGTATGGGTGAATATAACCCTATAGAGGTCAGACTCTCTAGCAGTAAGTTATGCTAGGTACTATGTATGGGTGAATATAACCGTATAGAGATCAGACTCTCTAGTAGTAAGTTATGCTAGGTACTATGTATGGGTGAATATAACCATATAGAGGTCAGGCACTCTAGTAGTAAGTTATGCTAGGTACTATGTATGGATGAATATAACCATATAGAAGTCAGACTCTCTAGTAGTAAGTTATATTAGGTACTATGTATGGTGAATATAACCATATAGAGGTCACTCTCTCTAGTAGTAAGATATGCTAGGTACTATGTATGGGTGAATATAACCATATAGAGGGGTCAGACTCTCTAGCAGTAAGTTATGCTAGGTACTATGTATGGGTGAATATAACCATATAGAGGTCAGACTCTCTAGTAGTAAGTTATGCTAGGTACTATGTATGGGTGAATATAACCATATAGAGGTAAGACTCTCTAGTAGTAAGATATGCTAGGTACTATGTATGGGTGAATATAACCATATAGAGGTCAGACACTCTAGTAGTAAGTTATGCTAGGTACTATGTATGGGTGAATATAACCATATAAAGGTCAGACTCTCTAGAAGTAAGTTATGCTAGGTACTATGTATGGATGAATATAACCATATAGAGGTCAGACACTCTAGTAGTAAGTTATGCTAGGTACTATGTATGGGTGAATATAACCATATAAAGGTCAGACTCTCTAGAAGTAAGTTATGCTAGGTACTATGTATGGGTGAATATAACCATATAAAGGTCAAACTCTCTAGAAGTAAGTTATGCTAGGTACTATGTATGGATGAATATAACCATTTAGAGGTCAGACTCTCTAGTAGTAAGTTATGCTAGGTACTATGTATGGGTGAATATAACCATATAGAGGTTAGACTCTCTAGAAGTAAGTTATGCTAGGTACTATGTATGGGTGAATATAACCATATAGAGGTCAGACACTGTTGTAGTAAGTTATGCTAGGTACTATGTATGGGTGAGTATAACCATTTAGAGCTCAGACACTCTAGTAGTAAGTTATACTAGGTACTATGTATGGGTGAATATAACCATATAAAGGTCAAACTCTCTAGAAGTAAGTTATGCTAGGTACTATGTATGGATGAATATAACCATTTAGAGGTCAGACTCTCTAGTAGTAAGTTATGCTAGGTACTATGTATGGGTGAATATAACCATATAGAGGTTAGACTCTCTAGAAGTAAGTTATGCTAGGTACTATGTATGGGTGAATATAACCATATAGAGGTCAGACACTGTTGTAGTAAGTTATGCTAGGTACTATGTATGGGTGAGTATAACCATTTAGAGCTCAGACACTCTAGTAGTAAGTTATACTAGGTACTATGTATGGGTGAATATAACCATATAGAGGTCAGACTCTCTAGTAGTAAGTTATGCTAGGTACTATGTATGGATGAATATAACCATATAGAGGTCAGACTCTCTAGTAGTAAGTTATGCTAGGTACTATGTATGGGTGAATATAACCATATAGAGGTCAGACACTCTAGTAGTAAGTTATGCTAGGTACTATGTATGGATGAATATAACCATATAGAGGTCAGACTCTCTAGTAGTAAGTTATGCTAGGTACTATGTATGGGTGAATATAACCATATAGAGGTCAGACTCTCTAGTAGTAAGTTATACTAGGCACTATCTATGGACGAATATACAACCAAATCTTCAGATTTTGAAAAGAGAATATGTGAATCATGAAGAAAATGGCTTGTACACATTACCCAAAAAAGTGCCGCAATGCTGGAATTGATACAAACTAACAGTGCTACAGGACAGCGGCTTTCTTGTTCAAAAGGCAATACTGGACCTTCTAATTAGTGTACACAGGCCTCTCACCACCAGAGGGTTAGGAGGATTACAAAGAGAATGATTAGTGCAAAAAGTAATGCAGACATTTGTTAACAATAAAGCAAATAACAGCGTTCTGCTCAGATGTATCTCACCTCCATGGAAGCAGTAGCAATAGGGTCGAATCCATCGCACACAAGGATAAGCAGTGTGTCCCCTATGCTGCGCAGCGCCTGCACAGCTTCAGTGTGAGTCATTCCCAGCAGGCTCTGCTGATTCACTTCTAAGATACGCATCCCGACCTTTAGACGTCCGTCACGAGCAGCTGCCCCAGAAGAGCTAACCTGAGAGGGAAGACCTTACATAAGGAGACATAGAACAGCACTATACAGCATGGGCACCCACTTTATTTGTCATTTATATTTACTTAACAGTTACAGAAATGATACCGCGCTGTCATATACACAACTCACTATATATTTACTTGTGTGACAGTTACTGAAATGATACCGCGCTGTTATAAACACAAAACACTATATATTTACTTGTGTGACAGTTACTGAAATGATACCGCGCTGTTATATACACAAATCACTACATATTTACTTGTGTGACAGTTACTGAAATGATACCGCGCTGTTATAAACACAAATCACTATATATTTACTTGTGTGACAGTCACTGAAATGATACCGCGCTGTTATAAACACAAACCACTATATATTTACTTGTGTGACAGTCACTGAAATGATACCGCGCTGTCATATACACAAACCACTATATATTTATTTGTGTGACAATTACAGAAATGATACCGTGCTGTTATAAACACAAATCACTATATATTTACTTGTGTGACAATTACAGAAATGATACCGCGCTGTCATATACACAAATCACTATATATTTACTTGTGTGACAATTACAGAAATGATACCGCGCTGTCATATACACAAATCACTATATATTTACTTGTGTGACAATTACAGAAATGATACCGCGCTGTCATATACACAAATCACTATATATTTACTTGTGTGACAGTTACTGAAATGATACCACGCTGTTATAAACACAAATCACTATATATTTACTTGTGTGACAGTCACTGAAATGATACCGCGCTGTTATAAACACAAATCACTATACATTTACTTGTGTGACAGTCACTGAAATGATACCGCGCTGTTATAAACACAAATCACTATACATTTACTTGTGTGACAGTTACTGAAATGATACCGCGCTGTCATATACACAACTCACTATATATTTACTTGTGTGACAGTCACTGAAATGATACCGCGCTGTCATATACACCAATCACTATATATTTACTTGTGTGACAGTTACTGAAATGATACCGCGCTGTTATAAACACCAATCACTATATATTTACTTGTGTGACAGTTACTGAAATTATACCGCGCTGTTATAAACACAAAACACTATATATTTACTTGTGTGACAGTTACTGAAATGATACCGCGCTGTTATATACACAAATCACTACATATTTACTTGTGTGACAGTTACTGAAATGATACCGCGCTGTCATATACACAAACCACTATATATTTACTTGTGTGACAGTTACTGAAATGATACCGCGCTGTTATAAACACAAATCACTATATATTTACTTGTGTGACAATTACTGAAATGATACCGCGCTGTTATATACACAAATCACTATATATTTACTTGTGTGACAGTTACTGAAATGATACCGCGCTGTCATATACACAAACCACTATATATTTACTTGTGTGACAATTACAGAAATGATACCGCGCTGTTATATACACAAATCACTATATATTTACTTGTGTGACAGTTACTGAAATGATACCGCGCTGTCATATACACAAACCACTATATATTTACTTGTGTGACAATTACAGAAATGATACCGCGCTGTTATATACACAAATCACTATGTATTTACTTGTGTGACAGTCACTGAAATGATACCGCGCTGTTATAAACACAAATCACTATATATTTACTTGTGTGACAGTCACTGAAATGATACCGCGCTGTCATATACACAAATCACTATATATTTACTTGTGTGACAATTACAGAAATGATACCGCGCTGTCATATACACAAATCACTATATATTTACTTGTGTGACAGTCACTGAAATGATACCGCGCTGTTATAAACACAAATCACTATATATTTACTTGTGTGACAGTTACTGAAATGATACCGTGCTGTTATAAACACAAATCACTATACATTTACTTGTGTGACAATTACAGAAATGATACCGCGCTGTCATATACACAAATCACTATATATTTACTTGTGTGACAGTCACTGAAATGATACCGCGCTGTTATAAACACAAATCACTATATATTTACTTGTGTGACAGTTACTGAAATGATACCGCGCTGTTATAAACACAAATCACTATATATTTACTTGTGTGACAGTTACTGAAATGATACCGCGCTGTCATATACACAAACCACTATATATTTACTTGTGTGACAATTACAGAAATGATACCGCGCTGTTATATACACAAATCACTATATATTTACTTGTGTGACAGTCACTGAAATGATACCGCGCTGTTATAAACACAAACCACTATATATTTACTTGTGTGACAGTCACTGAAATGATACCGCGCTGTCATATACACAAACCACTATATATTTATTTGTGTGACAATTACAGAAATGATACCGTGCTGTTATAAACACAAATCACTATATATTTACTTGTGTGACAATTACTGAAATGATACCACGCTGTTATAAACACAAATCACTATATATTTACTTGTGTGACAGTTACTGAAATGATACCGCGCTGTTATAAACACAAATCACTACATATTTACTTGTGTGACAGTCACTGAAATGATACCGTGCTGTTATAAACACAAATCACTATACATTTACTTGTGTGACAGTCACTGAAATGATACCGCGCTGTCATATACACAAACCACTATATATTTATTTGTGTGACAGTCACTGAAATGATACCGCGCTGTTATAAACACAAATCACTATACATTTACTTGTGTGACAATTACAGAAATGATACCATGCTGTTATAAACACAAATCACTATATATTTACTTGTGTGACAATTACAGAAATGATACCGTGCTGTTATAAACACTAATCACTATATATTTACTTGTGTGACAGTCACTGAAATGATACCGCGCTGTTATAAACACAAATCACTATACATTTACTTGTGTGACAGTTACTGAAATGATACCGCGCTGTTATAAACACAAATCACTATACATTTACTTGTGTGACAGTTACTGAAATGATACCGCGCTGTTATAAACACAAATCACTATACATTTACTTGTGTGACAATTACAGAAATGATACCATGCTGTTATAAACACAAATCACTATATATTTACTTGTGTGACAGTCACTGAAATGATACCGCGCTGTTATAAACACAAATCACTATACATTTACTTGTGTGACAGTTACTGAAATGATACCGCGCTGTCATATACACAACTCACTATATATTTACTTGTGTGACAGTCACTGAAATGATACCGCGCTGTCATATACACCAATCACTATATATTTACTTGTGTGACAGTTACTGAAATGATACCGCGCTGTTATAAACACAAATCACTATACATTTACTTGTGTGACAGTCACTGAAATGATACCGCGCTGTTATAAACACTAATCACTATATATTTACTTGTGACAGAAACTGAAATGATACCGCGCTGTTATAAACACTAATCACTATATATTTACTTGTGACAGAGACTGAAATGATACCGCGCTGTTATAAACACAAATCACTATATATTTACTTGTGTGACAGTTACTGAAATGATACCGCGCTGTTATAAACACTAATCACTATATATTTACTTGTGACAGAAACTGAAATGATACCGCGCTGTTATAAACACAAATCACTATATATTTACTTGTGTGACAGTTACTGAAATGATACCGTGCTGTTATATACACAAATCACTATATATTTACTTGTGTGACAGTTACTGAAATGATACCGCGCTGTTATAAACACAAATCACTATATATTTACTTGTGTGACAATTACAGAAATGATACCATGCTGTTATATACACAAATCACTATATATTTACTTGTGTGACAGTTACTGAAATGATACCGTGCTGTTATAAACACTAATCACTATATATTTACTTGTGTGACAGTTACTGAAATGATACCGCGCTGTTATAAACACAAATCACTACATATTTACTTGTGACAGAAACTGAAATGATACCGTGCTGTTATAAACACAAATCACTACATATTTACTTGTGACAGAAACTGAAATGATACCGTGCTGTTATAAACACAAATCACTATATATTTACTTGTGACAGAAACTGAAATGATACCGTGCTGTTATAAACACAAATCACTATATATTTACTTGTGACAGAAACTGAAATGATACCGTGCTGTTATAAACACTAATCACTATATATTTACTTGTGTGGCAGTTACTGAAATGATACCGTGCTGTTATAAACACTAATCACTATATATTTACTTGTGACAGAAACTGAAATGATACCGTGCTGTTATAAACACAAATCACTATATATTTACTTGTGACAGAAACTGAAATGATACCGTGCTGTTATAAACACTAATCACTATATATTTACTTGTGTGACAGTTACTGAAATGATACCGTGCTGTTATAAACACAAATCACTATATATTTACTTGTGACAGAAACTGAAATGATACCGTGCTGTTATAAACACAAATCACTATATATTTACTTGTGTGACAGTTACTGAAATGATACCGCGCTGTTATAAACACAAATCACTATATATTTACTTGTGTGACAGTTACTGAAATGATACCGCGCTGTTATAAACACAAATCACTATATATTTACTTGTGTGACAATTACAGAAATGATACCTCGCTGTTATAAACACAAATCACTATATATTTACTTGTGTGACAGTCACTGAAATGATACCGCGCTGTTATAAACACAAATCACTATACATTTACTTGTGTGACAGTCACTGAAATGATACCGCGCTGTCATATACACAAATCACTACATATTTACTTGTGTGACAATTACAGAAATGATACCGCGCTGTTATAAACACAAATCACTATATATTTACTTGTGTGACAATTACAGAAATGATACCGCGCTGTTATAAACACAAATCACTATATATTTACTTGTGTGACAGTTACTGAAATGATACCGCGCTGTTATAAACACAAATCACTATATATTTACTTGTGTGACAATTACAGAAATGATACCGCGCTGTTATAAACACAAATCACTATATATTTACTTGTGTGACAGTTACTGAAATGATACCGTGCTGTTATAAACACTAATCACTATATATTTACTTGTGTGACAGTTACTGAAATGATACCGCGCTGTTATAAACACAAATCACTATATATTTACTTGTGTAACAGTTACTGAAATGATACCGCGCTGTTATATACACAAATCACTATATATTTACTTGTGTGACAGTTACAGAAATGATACCGCGCTGTTATATACACAAATCACTATATATTTACTTGTGTGACAGTTACTGAAATGATACCGTGCTGTTATAAACACAAATCACTATATATTTACTTGTGTAACAGTTACTGAAATGATACCGTGCTGTTATAAACACAAATCACTATATATTTACTTGTGTGACAGTTACAGAAATGATACCGCGCTGTTATATACACAAATCACTATATATTTACTTGTGTGACAGTTACAGAAATGATACCGTGCTGTTATAAACACAAATCACTATATATTTACTTGTGACAGAAACTGAAATGATACCGCGCTGTTATAAACACAAATCACTATATATTTACTTGTGTGACAGAAACTGAAATGATACCGCGCTGTTATAAACACAAATCACTATATATTTACTTGTGTGACAATTACAGAAATGATACCGCGCTGTTATATACACAAATCACTATATATTTACTTGTGTGACAGTCACTGAAATGATACCGCGCTGTTATATACACAAATCACTATATATTTACTTGTGTGACAGTCACTGAAATGATACCGCGCTGTTATATACACAAATCACTATATATTTACTTGTGTGACAGTTACTGAAATTATACCGTGCTGTTATATACACAAATCACTATATATTTACTTGTGTGACAGTTACTGAAATGATACCGCGCTGTTATAAACACTAATCACTATATATTTACTTGTGACAGAAACTGAAATGATACCGCGCTGTTATAAACACAAATCACTATATATTTACTTGTGTGACAGTTACTGAAATGATACCGTGCTGTTATAAACACAAATCACTATATATTTACTTGTGTAACAGTTACTGAAATGATACCGTGCTGTTATAAACACTAATCACTATATATTTACTTGTGTGACAGTTACTGAAATGATACCGCGCTGTTATAAACACAAACCACTATATATTTACTTGTGTGACAATTACAGAAATGATACCGCGCTGTTATAAACACAAATCACTATATATTTACTTGTGTGACAATTACAGAAATGATACCGCGCTGTTATAAACACAAATCACTATATATTTACTTGTGTGACAGTTACTGAAATGATACCGCGCTGTTATAAACACAAATCACTATATATTTACTTGTGACAGAAACTGAAATGATACCGCGCTGTTATATACACAAATCACTATATATTTACTTGTGTGATAATTACTGAAATGATACCGCGCTGTTATATACACAAATCACTATATATTTACTTGTGTGATAATTACTGAAATGATACCGCGCTGTTATATACACAAATCACTATATATTTACTTGTGTGATAATTACTGAAATGATACCGCGCTGTTATAAACACAAATCACTATACATTTACTTGTGTGACAGTCACTGAAATGATACCGCGCTGTTATAAACACAAACCACTATATATTTACTTGTGTGACAGTCACTGAAATGATACCGCGCTGTCATATACACAAACCACTATATATTTATTTGTGTGACAATTACAGAAATGATACCGTGCTGTTATAAACACAAATCACTATATATTTACTTGTGTGACAATTACAGAAATGATACCGCACTGTCATATACACAAATCACTATATATTTACTTGTGTGACAGTTACTGAAATGATACCGCGCTGTTATAAACACAAATCACTATATATTTACTTGTGTGACAGTTACTGAAATGATACCGCGCTGTTATAAACACTAATCACTATATATTTACTTGTGACAGAAACTGAAATGATACCGCGCTGTTATAAACACAAATCACTATATATTTACTTGTGTGACAGTTACTGAAATGATACCGCGCTGTTATAAACACAAATCACTATATATTTACTTGTGTGACAATTACAGAAATGATACCGTGCTGTTATAAACACTAATCACTATATATTTACTTGTGTGACAGTTACTGAAATGATACCGCGCTGTCATATACACAAATCACTATATATTTACTTGTGTGACAGTCACTGAAATGATACCGCGCTGTTATATACACAAATCACTATATATTTACTTGTGTGACAGTTACTGAAATGATACCGCGCTGTTATATACACAAATCACTATATATTTACTTGTGTGACAGTTACTGAAATGATACCGTGCTGTTATAAACACTAATCACTATATATTTACTTGTGACAGAAACTGAAATGATACCGCGCTGTTATAAACACAAATCACTATATATTTACTTGTGTGACAGTTACTGAAATGATACCGCGCTGTTATAAACACAAATCACTATATATTTACTTGTGTGACAGTTACTGAAATGATACCGCGCTGTTATAAACACAAATCACTATATATTTACTTGTGTGACAGTTACTGAAATGATACCGCGCTGTTATAAACACAAATCACTATATATTTACTTGTGTGACAGTTACTGAAATGATACCGCGCTGTTATAAACACAAATCACTATATATTTACTTGTGTGACAGTTACTGAAATGATACCGTGCTGTTATAAACACAAATCACTATACATTTACTTGTGACAGAAACTGAAATGATACCGCGCTGTCATATACACAAATCACTATATATTTACTTGTGTGACAGTTACTGAAATGATACCGTGCTGTTATAAACACTAATCACTATATATTTACTTGTGTGACAGTTACAGAAATGATACCGTGCTGTTATAAACACAAATCACTATATATTTACTTGTGACAGTTACTGAAATGATACCGCGCTGTTATAAACACAAATCACTATATATTTACTTGTGTGACAGAAACTGAAATGATACCGCGCTGTTATAAACACAAATCACTATATATTTACTTGTGTGACAATTACTGAAATGATACCGCGCTGTTATAAACACAAATCACTATATATTTACTTGTGTGATAATTACTGAAATGATACCGCGCTGTTATATACACAAATCACTATATATTTACTTGTGTGACAGTCACTGAAATGATACCGCGCTGTTATATACACAAATCACTATATATTTACTTGTGTGACAGTTACTGAAATTATACCGTGCTGTTATATACACAAATCACTATATATTTACTTGTGTGACAGTCACTGAAATGATACCGCGCTGTTATAAACACTAATCACTATATATTTACTTGTGACAGAAACTGAAATGATACCGCGCTGTTATAAACACAAATCACTATATATTTACTTGTGTGACAGTTACTGAAATGATACCGTGCTGTTATAAACACTAATCACTATATATTTACTTGTGTGACAGTTACAGAAATGATACCGCGCTGTCATATACACCAATCACTATATATTTACTTGTGTGACAGTTACTGAAATGATACCGCGCTGTTATAAACACAAATCACTATATATTTACTTGTGTGACAGTTACTGAAATGATACCGCGCTGTCATATACACCAATCACTATATATTTACTTGTGTGACAGTTACAGAAATGATACCGTGCTGTTATAAACACAAATCACTATATATTTACTTGTGACAGATACTGAAATGATACCGCGCTGTTATATACACAAATCACTATATATTTACTTGTGTGACAATTACTGAAATGATACCGCGCTGTTATAAACACAAATCACTATATATTTACTTGTGTGATAATTACTGAAATGATACCGCGCTGTTATATACACAAATCACTATATATTTACTTGTGTGACAGTTACTGAAATGATACCGCGCTGTTATATACACAAATCACTATATATTTACTTGTGTGACAGTTACTGAAATGATACCGCGCTGTTATAAACACAAATCACTATATATTTACTTGTGTGACAATTACAGAAATGATACCGCGCTGTTATAAACACTAATCACTATATATTTACTTGTGTGACAGTTACTGAAATGATACCGCGCTGTTATAAACACCAATCACTATATATTTACTTGTGTGACAGTCACTGAAATGATACCGTGCTGTTATAAACACAAATCACTATATATTTACTTGTGTGACAGTTACTGAAATGATACCGCGCTGTTATAAACACAAATCACTATATATTTACTTGTGTGACAGTTACTGAAATGATACCGCGCTGTTATAAACACAAATCACTATATATTTACTTGTGTGACAGTTACTGAAATGATACCGCGCTGTTATATACACAAATCACTATATATTTACTTGTGTGACAGTTACTGAAATTATACCGTGCTGTTATATACACAAATCACTATATATTTACTTGTGTGACAGTCACTGAAATGATACCGCGCTGTTATAAACACTAATCACTATATATTTACTTGTGACAGAAACTGAAATGATACCGCGCTGTTATAAACACAAATCACTATATATTTACTTGTGTGACAGAAACTGAAATGATACCGTGCTGTTATAAACACAAATCACTATATATTTACTTGTGTGACAGTTACTGAAATGATACCGCGCTGTTATAAACACAAATCACTATATATTTACTTGTGACAGAAACTGAAATGATACCGCGCTGTTATAAACACAAATCACTATATATTTACTTGTGTGACAGTTACTGAAATGATACCGCGCTGTTATAAACACAAATCACTATATATTTACTTGTGTGACAGTTACTGAAATGATACCGCGCTGTTATAAACACAAATCACTATATATTTACTTGTGTGACAGTCACTGAAATGATACCGCGCTGTTATAAACACAAATCACTATATATTTACTTGTGTGACAGTCACTGAAATGATACCGTGCTGTTATAAACACAAATCACTATACATTTACTTGTGTGACAGTCACTGAAATGATACCGTGCTGTTATAAACACAAATCACTATATATTTACTTGTGTGACAGTTACTGAAATGATACCGCGCTGTTATAAACACAAATCACTATATATTTACTTGTGTGACAATTACTGAAATGATACCGCGCTGTTATAAACACAAATCACTATATATTTACTTGTGTGATAATTACTGAAATGATACCGCGCTGTTATAAACACAAATCACTATATATTTACTTGTGTGATAATTACTGAAATGATACCGCGCTGTTATATACACAAATCACTATATATTTACTTGTGTGACAGTTACTGAAATGATACCGCGCTGTTATATACACAAATCACTATATATTTACTTGTGTGATAATTACTGAAATGATACCGCGCTGTTATAAACACAACTCACTATATATTTACTTGTGTGATAATTACTGAAATGATACCGCGCTGTTATAAACACAAATCACTATATATTTACTTGTGTGACAATTACTGAAATGATACCGCGCTGTTATAAACACAAATCACTATATATTTACTTGTGTGACAGTCACTGAAATGATACCGCGCTGTTATATACACAAATCACTATATATTTACTTGTGTGACAGTCACTGAAATGATACCGTGCTGTTATAAACACAAATCACTATATATTTACTTGTGTGACAATTACAGAAATGATACCGTGCTGTTATAAACACTAATCACTATATATTTACTTGTGTGACAGTTACTGAAATGATACCGTGCTGTCATATACACCAATCACTATATATTTACTTGTGTGACAGTTACTGAAATGATACCGCGCTGTTATAAACACCAATCACTATATATTTACTTGTGTGACAGTTACAGAAATGATACCGCGCTGTTATAAACACAAATCACTATATATTTACTTGTGTGACTAACTAAACAATGACAGACGATGCTAAGGAGTTATAAACACAATTGACCATACAGAGCAGAAGGGATCTGCTAACAGGAAATGAACACACTTAATGGAACTAGACCACAAGGGTTCACTGCAGTCTGGTAAGATCATCCCTACATAATACAAGACATATACAAGCATTACTTTATGACGTATGAATACCAAGCAGCATAACTCACACCTGCAGCCGGTACTCACTGTCCTGCTTACCTTGGAGATAAAGACGCCCTCGTCTGTGGGATCTAAGGGATTTCCTGCATGGCCCTTGGCACCACCCCGAATGCTTATCCCTAGTTTTTCTCCAGGGGCCTTCACAATACAGATCTCCTGTGGGCAACACGCAAGGCAAATGAACAAGAGGAATTCCCACAGCTTCCTGTGAGCACAAACACAGCTGTGGGCAGATACAAGTGAAAATACCCCCGATCTTAGCATAGACCACACTGTGCGAGTACGATACATATGCTGTAATCAAGTACATAAATGGCTTTACACATAAAATAATTCATGGTTCGGCCGGTGGAACAGGAATCATGCTGCTTTGGTTAGTACAAGCGACTGCTCAACCAGGGTGATGCAGAGAATAAAGTTTTACTTTACGCTCACGTGGGTCCTCGTAGTTATGATCACAAGTTTGATTGGCTGTGCGTGGACAGAGGGCGGAGATGCACGCAAGCACAAAGGATCGTTTACGTTTAATGTTAAATTCCAGCAGTGGATTGTTGCCCGCCACAGGAAAGCTGGGATGAACAAGGGCGAATATGTACTCCCCTGTCCACCCGAGACAGATAAATCGGGCCCTAAGTGCTATTGCATCGTGTTTTTATCATGCATTTGTGGATCATGCAAATCTACTGTATTTACTGGTCCTTTAATACCGGGGCAAAAAATAAAATAAATAAAACAATCACTTTATAGCTTCTGAGAATTAGGTAAATTACTAGAACTTTGCCCACTTACAATACAGAGATATCAGAATATAAAGCAGGAATTAACTAATTAATTATTCTATACACACAAGCTAGAATTGTGGGGCATAAAACGCGTTGGGTACCTGCATGCCCGGGGGAGGCGGATCCCTCCTCACTAGCAGTCTAAGCTCCTGGGAGTGTGACAGTAGCGCATTCACAGCTTCTTGGTGTGTGGCATGTCTGAGATCCACTCCTGCTGCCTCCAGGATTCTGTCACCGACCCGAAGGCCACTGCGAGCAGCAACTCCGCGGGCGATCACCTGTGCAGACAGAGAGGACAGAGGGAAGACATCAGAGGAGCACGGTCAGCATTAGAGTATAGAAATCCCTCTTCTAACAGTAAAACGACAGCTGGCTATACAAGACGTGACTGTAATAGATATCAGATCATCTGCTCCCAGTGTGATTTTAGCTTTTATATCTCTCATGTAGTATAAGTAATAACATCCATGTTAGATACTGAGGGTTATTCACATATGTAGAACCTGCAGAGAATACACCTGTAAGCAACCGCGGATGAACATTCATAAAAACTTTGGTACTGTTGGTAGCGATTTAGTAACACAGTAATATGCGCTTAGTGCCTTTAAGGGATTTCACCAACAGGGACATCTGACAGTGCATGTCGTACTATGACACTTACCTTGGAGATGAAGACTCCAGGTTCATTGATGCCAAACGGGTGGCTGGAGTGGTCGCTACCTCCCACAATACTGAGACCCAGGGGGCCCCCAGATTTTACAAGGAAAATTTCCTGCAGCAAAAGAGCAACCAGGAAACAAGATTAATAGTCTTTAATGAAAAATGATGTGGCATATGGAAATGCATATTTGTGCACAACGGATTCTGTGGCATTAAACCTAATTGTTTAGAGTGATTGGTGGAAATGAATATGCCTCTATAAGGCAGGCAAGAAAATACTGGCTTACTGTGCAAGAACTAATGACGCATATTAGCTGTCACAAAGAATAAAACACCTGTAGGTGATGTCCCCTCTCTGTGTGTCATGCACTGGCTGTTCTGCTTATAAAGAGCCCTATTCACTGTACATTAAACTGCTGGGTACAACTACAGTAGCAGTTATTACTCACAATGTTATTTTATTTCCTACTGTACCTGCAGTTCTTTAAAGCAGTTCTCTTATTTTTATCTTATTACAGAATCCAGCTGGTAAAGCTCTGCATTTTATACTGGTGCCGCCATCTTGTAGCTACGTATTGTTACATCATGTGACAGAAGCAGTGCACTTTATCTCATTACAGTATACCGCTGGTAAAGCTCTGCATTTTATACTGGTGCCGCCATCTTGTAGCTGTGTATTGTTACATCATGTGATAGGAGCAGTGCACTTTATCTAATTACAGAATCCAACTGGTAAAGCTCTGTATTTTATACTGGTCCCGCCATCTTGTAGCTGTGTATTGTTACATCATATGACAGGGGCAGTGCACTTTATCTAATTACAGAATCCAACTGGTAAAGCTCTGTATTTTATACTGGTGCTGCCATCTTGTAGCTGTGTATTGTTACATCATGTGACAGGAGCAGTGCACTTTATCTAATTACAGAATCCAGCTGGTAAAGTTCTGCATTTTATACTGGTGCCGCCATCTTGTAGCTGTGTATTGTTACATCATGTGACAGAAGCAGTGCACTTTATCTAATTACAGAATCCAGCTGGTAAAGTTCTGTATTTTATACTGGTGCTGCCATCTTGTAGCTGTGTATTGTTACATCATGTGATAGGCGCAGAGCACTTTATATCATTACAGTATACCGCTGGTAAAGCTCTGCATTTTATACTGGTGCTGCCATCTTGTAGCTGTGTATTGTTACATCATGTGATAGGAGCAGAGCACTTTATCTAATTACAGTATACCGCTGGTAAAGCTCTGTACTTTATACTGGTGCCGCCATCTTGTAGCTGCGTATTGTTACATCATGTAATAGGAGCTGTGCACTTTATCTAATTACAGAATCCAGCTGGTAAAGTTCTGCATTTTATACTGGTGCCGCCATCTTGTAGCGTATTGTATCATATGACAGGAGCAGAGCACTTTATCTCATTACAGAATCCAGCAGGTAAAGCTCTGCATTTTATACTGGTGCCACCATCTTGTAGCTGTGTATTGTTACATCATGTGACAGGAGCAGAGCACTTTATCTCATTACAGAATCCAGCGGGTAAAGCTCTGCATTTTATACTGGTGCCGCCATCTTGTAGCTGCGTATTGTTACATCATGTGATAGGAGCAGTGCACTTTATCTAATTACAGAATCCAGCTGGTAAAGCTCTGCATTTTATACTGGTGCCGCCATCTTGTAGCGGTGTATTGTTACATCATGTGACAGAAGCAGTGCACTTTATCTCATTACAGAATCCAGCAGGTAAAGCTCTGCATTTTATACTGGTGCCGCCATCTTGTAGCTGTGTATTGTTACATCATGTGATAGGAGCAGTGCACTTTATCTAATTACAGAATCCAGCTGGTAAAGCTCTGCATTTTATACTGGTGCCGCCATCTTGTAGCGGTGTATTGTTACATCATGTGACAGAAGCAGTGCACTTTATCTCATTACAGAATCCAGCAGGTAAAGCTCTGCATTTTATACTGGTGCCGCCATCTTGTAGCTGTGTATTGTTACATCATGTGATAGGAGCAGTGCACTTTATCTCATTACAGTATACCGCTGGTAAAGCTCTGTATTTTATACTGGTGCCGCCATCTTGTAGCGGTGTATTGTTACATCATGTGACAGAAGCAGTGCACTTTATCTCATTACAGAATCCAGCAGGTAAAGCTCTGCATTTTATACTGGTGCCACCATCTTGTAGCTGCGTATTGTTACATCATGTGATAGGAGCAGTGCACTTTATCTCATTACAGAATCCAGCTGGTAAAGCTCTGCATTTTATACTGGTGCCGCCATCTTGTAGCGGTGTATTGTTACATCATGTGACAGAAGCAGTGCACTTTATCTCATTACAGAATCCAGCTGGTAAAGCTCTGCATTTTATACTGGTGCCGCCATCTTGTAGCTGCGTATTGTTACATCATGTGATAGGAGCAGTGCACTTTATCTAATTACAGAATCCAGCTGGTAAATCTCTGCATTTTATACTGGTGCCGCCATCTTGTAGCTGTGTATTGTTAGATCATGTGATAGGAGCAGTGCACTTTATCTAATTACAGAATCCAGCTGGTAAAGCTCTGTACTTTATACTGGCGCCGCCATCTTGTAGCTGTGTATTCTTACATCATGTGATAGGAGCAGTGCACTTTATCTCATTACAGAATCCAGCTGGTAAAGCTCTGTATTTTATACTGGTGCTGCCATCTTGTAGCTGTGTATTGTTACATCATGTGATAGGCGCAGAGCACTTTATATCATTACAGAATCCAGCTGGTAAAGCTCTGTACTTTATACTGGCGCCGCCATCTTGTAGCTGTGTATTGTTACATCATGTGATAGGAGCAGTGCACTTTATCTCATTACAGAATCCAGCTGGTAAAGCTCTGTATTTTATACTGGTGCTGCCATCTTGTAGCTGTGTATTGTTACATCATGTGACAGAAGCAGTGCACTTTATCTCATTACAGAGTCCAGCTGGTAAAGCTCTGTATTTTATACTGGTGCTGCCATCTTGTAGCTGTGTATTGTTACATCATGTGACAGGAGCAGTGCACATTATCTAACTACAGAATCCAGCTGGTAAAGCTCTGCATTTTATACTGGTGCCACCATCTTGTAGCTGTGTATTGTTACATCATGTGATAGGAGCAGTGCACTTTATCTCATTACAGAATCCAGCTGGTAAAGCTCTGCATTTTATACTGGTGCCGCCATCTTGTCGCTGTGTATTGTTACATCATGTGACAGGAGCAGTGCACTTTATCTCATTACAGAATCCAACTGGTAAAGCTCTGTATTTTATACTGGTGCTGCCATCTTGTAGCTGTGTATTGTTACATCATGTGATAGGAACAGAGCACTTTATCTAATTAAAGAACCCAGCTGGTAAAGCTCTGCATTTTATACTGGTGCCGCCATCTTGTAGCTGTGTATTGTTACATCATGTGACAGAAGCAGTGCACTTTATCTCATTACAGAATCCAGCTGGTAAAGCTCTGCATTTTATACTGGTGCCGCCATCTTGTAGCGTATTGTATCATATGACAGGAGCAGAGCACTTTATCTCATTACAGAATCCAGCAGGTAAAGCTCTGCATTTTATACTGGTGCCACCATCTTGTAGCTGTGTATTGTTACATCATGTGATAGGAGCAGTGCACTTTATCTCATTACAGAATCCAGCTGGTAAAGCTCTGCATTTTATACTGGTGCCGCCATCTTGTAGCTGTGTATTGTTACATCATGTGATAGGAGCAGTGCACTTTATCTCATTACAGAACCCAGCTGGTAAAGCTCTGCATTTTATATTGGTGCTGCCATCTTGTAGCTGTGTATTGTTACATCATGTGATAGGTGCAGTGCACTTTATCTCATTACAGAATCCAGCTGGTAAAGCTCTGTACTTTATACTGGCGCCGCCATCTTGTAGCTGTGTATTCTTACATCATGTGATAGGAGCAGTGCACTTTATCTCATTACAGAATCCAGCTGGTAAAGCTCTGTATTTTATACTGGTGCTGCCATCTTGTAGCTGTGTATTGTTACATCATGTGATAGGCGCAGAGCACTTTATATCATTACAGAATCCAGCTGGTAAAGCTCTGTACTTTATACTGGCGCCGCCATCTTGTAGCTGTGTATTGTTACATCATGTGATAGGAGCAGTGCACTTTATCTCATTACAGAATCCAGCTGGTAAAGCTCTGTATTTTATACTGGTGCTGCCATCTTGTAGCTGTGTATTGTTACATCATGTGACAGAAGCAGTGCACTTTATCTCATTACAGAGTCCAGCTGGTAAAGCTCTGTACTTTATACTGGTGCTGCCATCTTGTAGCGGTGTATTGTTACATCATGTGACAGAAGCAGTGCACTTTATCTAACTACAGAATCCAGCTGGTAAAGCTCTGCATTTTATACTGGTGCCACCATCTTGTAGCTGTGTATTGTTACATCATGTGATAGGAGCAGTGCACTTTATCTCATTACAGAATCCAGCTGGTAAAGCTCTGCATTTTATACTGGTGCCGCCATCTTGTCGCTGTGTATTGTTACATCATGTGACAGGAGCAGTGCACTTTATCTCATTACAGAATCCAACTGGTAAAGCTCTGTATTTTATACTGGTGCTGCCATCTTGTAGCTGTGTATTGTTACATCATGTGATAGGAACAGAGCACTTTATCTAATTAAAGAACCCAGCTGGTAAAGCTCTGCATTTTATACTGGTGCCGCCATCTTGTAGCTGTGTATTGTTACATCATGTGACAGAAGCAGTGCACTTTATCTCATTACAGAATCCAGCTGGTAAAGCTCTGCATTTTATACTGGTGCCGCCATCTTGTAGCGTATTGTATCATATGACAGGAGCAGAGCACTTTATCTCATTACAGAATCCAGCAGGTAAAGCTCTGCATTTTATACTGGTGCCACCATCTTGTAGCTGTGTATTGTTACATCATGTGATAGGAGCAGTGCACTTTATCTCATTACAGAATCCAGCTGGTAAAGCTCTGCATTTTATACTGGTGCCGCCATCTTGTAGCTGTGTATTGTTACATCCTGTGATAGGAGCAGTGCACTTTATCTCATTACAGAATCCAGCTGGTAAAGCTCTGCATTTTATACTGGTGACGCCATCTTGTAGCTGTGTATTGTTACATCATGTGATAGGAGCAGTGCACTTTATCTCATTACAGAATCCAGCTGGTAAAGCTCTGCATTTTATACTGGGTGCTGCCATCTTGTAGCTGTGTATTGTTACATCATGCGATAGGTGCAGTGCACTTTATCTAATTACAGAATCCAACTGGTAAAGCTCTGCATTTTATACTGGTGCTGCCATCTTGTAGCTGTGTATTGTTACATCATGTGATAGGAACAGAGCACTTTATCTTATTACAGAATCCAGCTGGTAAAGCTCTGCATTTTATACTGGTGCCGCCATCTTGTAGCTGTGTATTGTTGTATCATGTGACAGAAGCAGTGCACTTTATCTCATTACAGAATCCAGCTGGTAAAGCTCTGTACTTTATACTGGTGCCGCTATCTTGTAGCTGTGTATTGTTAGATCATGTGATGGGAGCAATGCACTTTATCTCATTACAGAATCCAGCTGGTAAAGCTCTGCATTTTATACTGGTGCCGCCATCTTGTAGCTGTGTATTGTTACATCCTGTCATAGGAGCCGTGTACTTTATCTCATTACAGAATCCAGCTGGTAAAGCTCTGTACTTTATACTGGTGCTGCCATCTTGTAGCTGTGTATTGTTACATCATATGATAGGAGCCGTGCACTTTATCTCATTACAGAATCCAGCTGGTAAAGCTCTGCATTTTATACTGGGTGCCGCCATCTTGTAGATGTGTATTGTTACATCATGTGACAGAAGCAGTGCACTTTATCTCATTACAGAGTCCAGTTGGTAAAGCTCTGCATTTTATACTGGTGCTGCCATCTTGTAGCTGTGTATTGTTACATCATGTGACAGAAGCAGTGCACTTTATCTAATTAAAGAACCCAGCTGGTAAAGCTCTGCATTTTATACTGGTGCCGCCATCTTGTAGCTGTGTATTGTTACATCATGTGATAGGAGCAGTGCACTTTATCTCATTACAGAGTCCAGTTGGTAAAGCTCTGTATTTTATACTGGTGCCGCCATCTTGTAGCTGTGTATTGTTACATCATGTGATAGGAGCAGTGCACTTTATCTCATTACAGAGTCCAGTTGGTAAAGCTCTGTATTTTATACTGGTGCCGCCATCTTGTAGCTGCGTATTGTTACATCATGTGACAGAAGCAGTGCACTTTATCTAAATACAGAATCCAGCTGGTAAAGCTCTGCATTTTATACTGGTGCTGCCATCTTGTAGCGGTGTATTGTTGTATCATGTGATAGGAGCAGTGCACTTTATCTCATTACAGAATCCAGCTGGTAAAGCTCTGCATTTTATACTGGTGCTACCATCTTGTAGCTGTGTATTGTTACATCATGTGACAGAAGCAGTGCACTTTATCTCATTACAGAATCCAGCTGGTAAAGCTCTGTATTTTATACTGGTGCCGCCATCTTGTAGCTGTGTATTGTTACATCATGTGACAGGAGCAGAACACTTTATCTCATTACAGAATCCAGCTGGTAAAGCTCTGCATTTTATACTGGTGCTGCCATCTTGTAGCTGTGTATTGTTGTATCATGTGATAGGAACAGAGCACTTTATCTAATTAAAGAACCCAGCTGGTAAAGCTCTGCATTTTATACTGGTGCCGCCATCTTGTAGCTGTGTATTGTTACATCATGTGACAGAAGCAGTGCACTTTATCTCATTTCAGAATCCAGCTGGTAAAGCTCTGCATTTTATACTGGTGCCGCCATCTTGTAGCGTATTGTATCGTATGACAGGAGCAGAGCACTTTATCTCATTACAGAATCCAGCAGGTAAAGCTCTGCATTTTATACTGGTGCCACCATCTTGTAGCTGTGTATTGTTACATCATGTGATAGGAGCAGTGCACTTTATCTCATTACAGAATCCAGCTGGTAAATCTCTGCATTTTATACTGGTGCCGCCATCTTGTAGCGTATTGTTACATCATGTGATAGAAGCAGTACACTTTATCTCATTACAGAATCCAACTGGTAAATCTCTGCATTTTATACTGGTGCCGCCATCTTGTAGCTGTGTATTGTTACATCATGTGACAGAAGCAGTGCACTTTATCTCATTACAGAATCCAGCTGGTAAAGCTCTGCATTTTATACTGGTGCCGCCATCTTGTAGCGGTGTATTGTTACATCATGTGATAGGAGCAGTGCACTTTATCTCATTACAGAACCCAGCTGGTAAAGCTCTGCATTTTATATTGGTGCTGCCATCTTGTAGCTGTGTATTGTTACATCATGTGATAGGTGCAGTGCACTTTATCTCATTACAGAATCCAGCTGGTAAAGCTCTGTATTTTATACTGGCGCCGCCATCTTGTAGCTGTGTATTCTTACATCATGTGATAGAAGCAGTGCACTTTATCTCATTACAGAATCCAACTGGTAAAGCTCTGTATTTTATACTGGCGCCGCCATCTTGTAGCTGTGTATTGTTACATCATGTGACAGAAGCAGTGCACTTTATCTCATTACAGAATCCAGCTGGTAAAGCTCTGCATTTTATACTGGTGCTGCCATCTTGTAGCGTATTGTTACATCATGTGATAGAAGCAGTGCACTTTATCTCATTACAGAATCCAACTGGTAAAGCTCTGTATTTTATACTGGTGCCGCCATCTTGTCGCTGTGTATTGTTACATCCTGTGACAGAAGCAGTGCACTTTATCTCATTACAGAATCCAGCTGGTAAAGCTCTGCATTTTATACTGGTGCCGCCATCTTGTAGCTGTGTATTCTTACATCATGTGATAGAAGCAGTGCACTTTATCTCATTACAGAATCCAACTGGTAAAGCTCTGCATTTTATACTGGTGCCGCCATCTTGTAGCTGTGTATTGTTACATCATGTGACAGAAGCAGTGCACTTTATCTCATTACAGAATCCAGCTGGTAAAGCTCTGCATTTTATACTGGTGCCGCCATCTTGTAGCTGTGTATTGTTACATCATATGACAGAAGCAGTGCACTTTATCTCATTACAGAATCCAGCTGGTAAAGCTCTGCATTTTATACTGGTGCCGCCATCTTGTCGCTGTGTATTGTTACATCATGTGATAGGAGCCGTGCACTTTATCTAATTAAAGAACCCAGCTGGTAAAGCTCTGCATTTTATACTGGTGCCGCCATCTTGTAGCTGTGTATTGTTACATCATGTGATAGGAGCAGTGCACTTTATCTCATTACAGAATCCAGCTGGTAAAGCTCTGCATTTTATACTGGTGCCGCCATCTTGTAGCGTATTGTTACATCATGTGATAGAAGCAGTGCACTTTATCTCATTACAGAATCCAACTGGTAAAGCTCTGTATTTTATACTGGCGCCGCCATCTTGTAGCTGTGTATTGTTACATCATGTGACAGAAGCAGTGCACTTTATCTCATTACAGAATCCAGCTGGTAAAGCTCTGCATTTTATACTGGTGCCGCCATCTTGTCGCTGTGTATTGTTACATCATGTGACAGGAGCAGTGCACTTTATCTCATTACAGAATCCAGCTGGTAAAGCTCTGCATTTTATACTGGTGCCGCCATCTTGTAGCTGTGTATTGTTACATCATGTGACAGAAGCAGTGCACTTTATCTCATTACAGAATCCAGCTGGTAAAGCTCTGCATTTTATACTGGTGCCGCCATCTTGTAGCGTATTGTATCATATGACAGGAGCAGAGCACTTTATCTCATTACAGAATCCAGCAGGTAAAGCTCTGCATTTTATACTGGTGCCACCATCTTGTAGCTGTGTATTGTTACATCATGTGACAGGAGCAGAGCACTTTATCTCATTACAGAATCCAGCGGGTAAAGCTCTGCATTTTATACTGGAGTCACCATCTTGTAGCTGTGTATTGTTACATCATGTGATAGGAGCAGTGCACTTTATCTCATTACAGAATCCAGCTGGTAAAGCTCTGTATTTTATACTGGTGTCGCCATCTTGTAGCTGTGTATTGTTACATCATGTGATAGGAGCAGTGCACTTTATCTCATTACAGAATCCAGCTGGTAAAGCTCTGCATTTTATACTGGTGCCGCCATCTTGTAGCTGTGTATTGTTACATCATGTGATAGGAGCAGAGCACTTTATCTCATTACAGTATACCGCTGGTAAAGCTCTGCATTTTATACTGGTGCCACCATCTTGTAGCTGTGTATTGTTACATCATGTGATAGGAGCAGTGCTCTTTATCTCATTATAGAATCCAGCTGGTAAAGCTCTGCATTTTATACTGGTGCGGCCATCTTGTAGCTGCGTATTGTTACATCATGTGATAGGAACAGAGCACTTTATCTCATTACAGAATCCAGCTGGTAAAGCTCTGCATTTTATACTGGTGCCGCCATCTTGTAGCTGTGTATTGTTACATCATGTGATAGGAGCAGTGCACTTTATCTCATTACAGAATCCAACTGGTAAAGCTCTGTATTTTATACTGGTGCCGCCATCTTGTAGCTGTGTATTGTTACATCATGTGATAGGAGCAGAGCACTTTATCTCATTACAGTATACCGCTGGTAAAGCTCTGCATTTTATACTGGTGCCGCCATCTTGTAGCTGTGTATTGTTACATCATGTGATAGGAGCAGAGCACTTTATCTCATTACAGTATACCGCTGGTAAAGCTCTGCATTTTATACTGGTGCCGCCATCTTGTAGCTGTGTATTGTTACATCATGTGATAGGAGCAGAGCACTTTATCTCATTACAGTATACCGCTGGTAAAGCTCTGCATTTTATACTGGTGCCGCCATCTTGTAGCTGCGTATTGTTACATCATGTGATAGGAGCAGTGCACTTTATATAATTACAGAATCCAGCTGGTAAAACTCTGCATTTTATACTGGTGCTGCCATCTTGTAGCTGTGTATTGTTACATCATGTGATAGGTGCAGTGCACTTTATCTCATTACAGAATCCAGCTGGTAAAGCTCTGCATTTTATACTGGGTGCTGCCATCTTGTAGCTGTGTATTGTTACATCATGCGATAGGTGCAGTGCACTTTATCTCATTACAGAATCCAGCTGGTAAAGCTCTGCATTTTATACTGGTGCCGCCATCTTGTATCTGTGTATTGTTACATCATGTGATAGGAGCAGAGCACTTTATCTCATTACAGAATCCAGCTGGTAAAGCTCTGTATTTTATACTGGTGCCGCCATCTTGTAGCTGTGTATTGTTACATCATGTGATAGGAGCAGAGCACTTTATCTAATTACAGAATCCAGCTGGTAAAGCTCTGCATTTTATACTGGTGCCGCCATCTTGTAGCTGTGTATTGTTACATCATGTGATAGGAGCAGAGCACTTTATCTCATTACAGTATACCGCTGGTAAAGCTCTGTATTTTATACTGGTGCCGCCATCTTGTAGCTGTGTATTGTTACATCATGTGATAGGAGCAGAGCACTTTATCTCATTACAGTATACCGCTGGTAAAGCTCTGCATTTTATACTGGTGCCGCCATCTTGTAGCTGTGTATTGTTACATCATGTGACAGAAGCAGTGCACTTTATCTTATTACAGAACCCAACTGGTAAAGCTCTGTGTTTTATACTGGGTGCCGCCATCTTGTAACTGTGTATTGTTACATCATGTGATAGGAGCAGAGCACTTTATCTCATTACAGTATACCGCTGGTAAAGCTCTGCATTTTATACTGGTGCCGCCATCTTGTAGCTGTGTATTGTTACATCATGTGACAGAAGCAGTGCACTTTATCTTATTACAGAACCCAACTGGTAAAGCTCTGTGTTTTATACTGGTGCCGCCATCTTGTAGCTGCGTATTGTTACATCATGTGATAGGTGCAGTGCACTTTATCTCATTACAGAATCCAGCTGGTAAAGCTCTGCATTTTATACTGGGTGCTGCCATCTTGTAGCTGCGTATTGTTACATCATGTGATAGGAACAGAGCACTTTATCTCATTACAGAATCCAGCTGGTAAAGCTCTGCATTTTATACTGGTGCCGCCATCTTGTAGCGGTGTATTGTTACATCATGTGATAGGAGCAGTGCACTTTATCTCATTACAGAATCCAGCTGGTAAAGCTCTGCATTTTATACTGGTGCCGCCATCTTGTAGCGGTGTATTGTTACATCATGTGACAGGAGCAGTGCACTTTATCTCATTACAGAATCCAGCTGGTAAAGCTCTGTGTTATATACTGGTGCGCCATCTTGTACCTCACGTATTGTTACATCATGTGATAGGAACAGTGCACTTTATCTCATTACAGAATCCAGCTGGTAAAGCTCTGCATTTTATACTGGTGCCGCCATCTTGTAGCGGTGTATTGTTACATCATGTGATAGGAGCAGTGCACTTTATCTCATTACAGAATCCAGCTGGTAAAGCTCTGCATTTTATACTGGTGCCGCCATCTTGTAGCTGGGTATTGTTACATCATGTGACAGAAGCAGTGCACTTTATCTCATTACAGAATCCAGCTGGTAAAGCTCTGCATTTTATACTGGCGCCGCCATCTTGTAGCGGTGTATTGTTACATCATGTGACAGGAGCAGTGCACTTTATCTCATTACAGAATCCAGCTGGTAAAGCTCTGCATTTTATACTGGTGCCGCCATCTTGTAGCTGTGTATTGTTACATCTTGTGACAGGAGCAGTGCACTTTATCTCATTACAGAATCCAGCTGGTAAAGCTCTGCATTTTATACTGGTGCTGCCATCTTGTGTATTGTTACATCATGTGACAGAAGCAGTGCACTTTATCTCATTACAGTATCCAGCTGGTAAAGCTCTGCATTTTATACTGGTGCCGCCATCTTGTAGCGGTGTATTGTTACATCATGTGATAGGAGCAGAGCACTTTATCTCATTACAGAGTCCAGCTGGTAAAGCTCTGCATTTTATACTGGCGCCACCATCTTGTGTATTGTTACATCATGTGACAGGAGCAGTGCACTTTATCTCATTACAGAATCCAGCTGGTAAAGCTCTGCACTTTATACTGGTGCCACCATCTTGTATCTGTGTATTGTTACATCATGTGATAGGAGCAGTGCACTTTATCTCATTACAGAATCCAGCTGGTAAAGCTCTGCATTTTATACTGGTGCCGCCATCTTGTAGCTGTTTATTGTTACATCATGTGATAGGAGCAGTGCACTTTATCTCATTACAGAATCCAGCTGGTAAAGCTCTGCATTTTATACTGGTTCCGCCATCTTGTAGCGTATTATATCATATGACAGGAGCAGAGCACTTTATCTCATTACAGAATCCAGCTGGTAAAGCTCTGCATTTTATACTGGCGCCACCATCTTGTGTATTGTTACATCATGTGACAGGAAATAACAGATCTGGCCTTTTGACACCTTGCACTTTAGTTTAGTTCTCACAATAGAGAGTGGAAGTGTTACATTTTTGCACAGTTTAAAAGTTACATGACAAATATAAGCTCCAAGATGGCGGATCCCAGTGTGAAGATGCAGCTTCACCAATTGATAATTGTAAGTGGTTAATATAAGAGAACAACCTTGAAGAGAGCTACAGACACTTGAGGGAAAACACCAGCCGATACTCTAGTTGTACTCAGCAGTTTTATGTCCCTTAAATCAACCCGGGTTCCAGTGGCACCACCAAGTTTATACAGTAGGTTATAAACCCTAAGTGGCAGATAAGTAAGTGGGTAATTAGACACAACACAATTAGGGATGTTCGGATCCATAATGACAATAAGCAGCAGCTCGTACCCTTCAGATATTTTCATAGTCAGATTGATTCTTGTAAAAGAATCCCAATCTAAGATCTGGATTTGCACATCCCTAAATGGTGCGATGTCTGAGGAACCAACCAACCAGGCTGAGCTGCCTCAAGGGGCCCATGCAGACTACTTCTGTAACATTTTACTATTAGGCACAAATCATCAGCCACAGAGCACAGAGAACAAACTTTACTGTTCAACCCCTTCAGTAGGGTTTAAAAACAGGAGAAGAAACATATGTCTAAAAATAAAAAGCAATAATGAAACATTTTATATTTAAACTAAACTGCCCTTTAATTTAACACAAAAACTCTTTCAGCTGACCCGGAAACAAATTTGTGTGTGTGGAGTGGGGTGATCTGTACACATGGGACAGATACATGCAGGTGACATTCCCTTGTATACAGGACACATGCAGTATATCTCTATATCTCTATATCTATTATATATATACGTGTGTGTGTGTGTTATCTGTGTGGTATATATGATAGTGAAAATATTTATGTACAAGTATGCAGAGACCTCCATGGTGCTGCACTACACTACAGCATTCTGTTGAAAGAGTTCTCACCTCAATTGGATATTCATCCTCCATTCTTTGTTTGCTGTGGTTCTGCAAAGGTCCGGTCCCCTCTTCTCCCTCTATGTTTTCACTGTCCACAGGGGGTGGTGGTGACCGAGGACGGGCTCTATGCAGGGAAGGCGAAGCTCCTGGGTCTCCCTGAGTCCCTGGCTGGGGGGGCTCTCTCTCCACTAGTAGAGTGATGGTGGGGGAGGTGCTGGTAAGCAGGGCTACTGCCTGATCATGTCTGGCTTCTGTCATGTCTACCCCATTGATCTAAAAAATTGTGCAGAGTGTCAAAGCGGTCCACAGCCCAAAATTCCCCCCAGCAACTACAGAGGTATCACCTCTGAATATTCCCATCATCAAGTCCCCCTCTACCTCCTAAATTGGTGATCAACGAGGAACCATCATCTAATAACCACTGGTGCAACACACATCTCAAGAAACCGCCAGCAACTGCAGAGACATCAACTCTGAATATCCCCATTATCAAGTCTGCCTTAAACTTCCTAAATTAGTGATCACCGAGGAACCACCATCTAATAATCACTGGCGCAACACACATCTCAAGAAACCGCCAGCAACTCTGGGGAAATGATACAGTTAAACAGCGAGTGGTTCCAGGTGCAATAATGTTACTAAACACTAGTAACTTACTGATACGTATCTATATTGGTATATCTGACACCAAGCTAGCCATTAACCTGTTAACAGTCTTATTCAGTAATAAGGAATCTGCTTACCCCAAGGGGGAAAAAAAACAAAAACATAAATCCAAGTATGAATCTGTCCTCCTGGGACAACCACCTGAGCATACACTTGAAATAGATACAAAAGGGGATTGTAAATTTGGCACGTTTTGCAAAATCCTGAAGCTTCACTGTTCATTGTTCTATATATATATGTGTGTGTGTGTGTGTGTGTGTGTGTGTGCATTTATATATGTGTGTGTACGTGTATGTGTGTCTATATGTGTATATGGGTGTGTATGTGTGTATGAGTGTATGTATGTATATAAATGTGTACTTATGTGTGCGTATTTGTATGTGATCATGAAACTTTTATGACTAACTCGTTTTACCTCATAAGGAGGTATTTGTAAATAATGTGCGAACTGCGTAATCACCCGTTAGCAGGTTAATAGTACTTGTATATCAGATTAGTAAGCTGCTGGAGTCTACATGTGGTGCTCTCTCCAGCTGTCACGTATCTATGAATACATTTTCCCATTGACATCATCTAATGACAGTGCACACTAAAACCATGGCTGACAGACAGCTATAACACATTGATTCTCCTCTGCTATCCATGGAGTTAAGCCCTTGTAGAGTAGTCATGGGGGTAGCCTGGCACATCATTAGCAGTAAAGCCCTTGTAGAGTATTCATGGGGTTAGTCTGGCACATCGTTAGCAGTACAGCAGTAAAGCCCTTGCAGAGTATTCATGGGGTTAGCCTGGCAGATCGTTAGCAGTACAGCAGTGAAGCCCTTGTAGAGTAGTCATGGTGTTAGCCTGGTACATCGTTAGCAGTACAGCAGTGAAGCCCTTGTAGAGTAGTCATGGTGTTAGCCTGGTACATCGTTAGCAGTACAGCAGTAAAGCCCTTGCAGAGAAGTCATGGTGTTAGCCTGGCACATTGTTAGCAGTACAGCAGTAAAGTCCTTGTAGAGTAGTCATGGGGTTAGCCTGGCACATCGTTAGCAGTACAGCCCTTGTAGAGTAGTCATGGTGTTAGCCTGGCACATCGTTAGCAGTACAGCAGTAAAGTCCTTGTAGAGTAGTCATGAGGTTAGCCTGGCACATCGTTAGCAGTACAGCAGTAAAGTCCTTGTACAGTAGTCATGGGGTTAGCCTGGCACATCGTTAGCAGTACAGCCCTTGTAGAGTAGTCATAGTGTTAGCCTGGCACATAGTTAGCAGAACAGCCCTTGTAGAGTAGTCATGGGGTTAGCCTGGCACATCGCTAGCAGTAAAGCCCTTGAAAAGTAGTTATGGTGTTAGACTGGCACATCGTTAGCAGTAAAGCCCTTGTAGAGTAGTCATGGTGTTAGCCTGTCACATCGTTAGCAGTACAGCAGTAAAGTCCTTGTAGAGTAGTCATGGGGTTAGCCTGGCACATCGTTAGCAGTACAGCAGTCATAGTGTTAGCCTGGCACATCGCTAGCAGTACAGTAGTAAAGCCCTTGTAGAGTAGTCATGGTGTTAGTCTGGCACATCGTTAGCAGTACAGCAGTAAAGTCCTTGTAGAGTAGTCATGGGGTTAGCCTGGCACATCGTTAGCAGTACAGCCCTTGTAGAGTAGGCATGGTGTTAGCCTGGCACATTGTTAGCAGTACAGCCCTTGTAGAGTAGTCATGGTGTTAGCCTGTCACATCGTTAGCAGTACAGCAGTAAAGTCCTTGTAGAGTAGTCATGGGGTTAGCCTGTCACATCGTTAGCAGTACAGCAGTAAAGTCCTTGTAGAGTAGTCATGGGGTTAGCCTGGCACATCGTTAGCAGTACAGCCCTTGTAGAGTAGTCATAGTGTTAGCCTGGCACATAGTTAGCAGAACAGCCCTTGTAGAGTAGTCATGGGGTTAGCCTGGCACATCGTTAGCAGTAAAGCCCTTGTAGAGTAGGCATGGTGTTAGCCTGGCACATTGTTAGCAGTACAGCCCTTGTAGAGTAGTCATGGTGTTAGCCTGTCACATCGTTAGCAGTACAGCAGTAAAGCCCTTGTAGAGTAGCCATGGGGTTAGCCTGGCACATCGTTAAAAGTACAGCAGTAAAGCCCTTGTAGAGTAGTCATGGTGTTAGCATGGCACATCATTAGCAGTACAGCCCTTGTACAGTAGACATGGGGTTAGCCTGGCTCATTGTTAGCAGTACAGCGGTAAAGCCCTTGTAGAGTAGTCATGGTGTTAGCCTGGCACATCGTTAGCAGTACAGCAGTAAAGCCCTGGTTGAGTAGTCATGGGGTTAGCCTGGCACATCGTTAGCAGTACAGCCCTTGTAGAGTAGTCATGGTGCTAGCCTGGCACATCGTTAGCAGTACAGCAGTAAAGCCCTGGTTGAGTAGTCATGGGGTTAGCCTGGCACATTGTTAGCAGTAAAGCCCTTGTATAGTAGTCATGGTGTTAGCCTGGCAGATTGTTAGCAGTACAGCCCTTGTAGAGTAGTCATGGCGTTAGTCTGGCACATAGTTAGCAGTAAAGCCCTTGCAGAGTAGTCATGGTGTTAGCCTGGCACATTGTTAGCAGTACAGCAGTAAAGCCCTTATAGAGTAGTCATGGTGTTAGCCTGGCACATCGTTAGCAGTAAAGCCCTTGTATAGTAGTCATGGTGTTAGCCTGGCACATCGTTAGCAGTAAAGCCCTTGTAGAGTAGTCATGGTGTTAGCCTGGCATATCGTTAGCAGTACAGCCCTTGTAGAGTAGTCATGGTGTTAGCCTGGCACATCGTTAGCAGTAAAGCCCTTGTAGAGTAGTCATGGTGTTAGCCTGGCATATCGTTAGCAGTACAGCCCTTGTAGAGTAGTCATGGTGTTAGCCTGGCACATCGTTAGCAGTACAGCAGTAAAGCCCTGGTTGAGTAGTCATGGGGTTAGCCTGGCACATCATTAGCAGTAAAGCCCTTCTATAGTAGTCATGGTGTTAGCCTGGCACATCGTTAGCAGTAAAGCCCTTGTAGAGTAGTCATGGTGTTATAGCCTGGCATATCGTTAGCAGTACAGCCCTTGTAGAGTAGTCATGGTGTTAGCCTGGCACATCGTTAGCAGTACAGCTCTTGTAGAGTAGTCATGGTGTTATAGCCTGGCATATCGTTAGCAGTACAGCCCTTGTAGAGTAGTCATGGTGTTAGCCTTGCACATCGTTAGCAGTACAGCCCTTGTAGAGTTGTCATGGTGTTAGCCTGGCACATCGTTAGCAGTACAGCAGTAAAGCCCTTGGAGAGTAGTCATGGTGTTAGCCTGGCACATGGTTAGCAGTACAGCAGTAAAGCCCTTGTAGAGTAGTCATGGTGTTATCCTGGCATATTGTTAGCAGTACAGCCCTTGTATAGTAGTCATGGTGTTAGCCTGGCATATTGTTAGCAGTACAGCCCTTGTAGAGTAGTCATGGTGTTAGCCTGGCACATCGTTAGCAGTACAGCCCTTGTAGAGTAGTCATAGTGTTAGCCTGGCACATAGTTAGCAGAACAGCCCTTGTAGAGTAGTCATGGGGTTAGCCTGGCACATCGTTAGCAGTAAAGCCCTTGAAGAGTAGTCATGGTGTTAGACTGGCACATCGTTAGCAGTAAAGCCCTTGTAGAGTAGGCATGGTGTTAGCCTGGCACATTGTTAGCAGTACAGCCCTTGTAGAGTAGTCATGGTGTTAGCCTGTCACATCGTTAGCAGTACAGCAGTAAAGCCCTTGTAGAGTAGCCATGGGGTTAGCCTGGCACATCGTTAAAAGTACAGCAGTAAAGCCCTTGTAGAGTAGTCATGGTGTTAGCATGGCACATCATTAGCAGTACAGCCCTTGTACAGTAGACATGGGGTTAGCCTGGCTCATTGTTAGCAGTACAGCGGTAAAGCCCTTGTAGAGTAGTCATGGTGTTAGCCTGGCACATCGTTAGCAGTACAGCAGTAAAGCCCTGGTTGAGTAGTCATGGGGTTAGCCTGGCACATCGTTAGCAGTTCAGCCCTTGTAGAGTAGTCATGGTGCTAGCCTGGCACATCGTTAGCAGTACAGCAGTAAAGCCCTGGTTGAGTAGTCATGGGGTTAGCCTGGCACATTGTTAGCAGTAAAGCCCTTGTATAGTAGTCATGGTGTTAGCCTGGCAGATTGTTAGCAGTACAGCCCTTGTAGAGTAGTCATGGCGTTAGTCTGGCACATAGTTAGCAGTAAAGCCCTTGCAGAGTAGTCATGGTGTTAGCCTGGCACATTGTTAGCAGTACAGCAGTAAAGCCCTTATAGAGTAGTCATGGTGTTAGCCTGGCACATCGTTAGCAGTAAAGCCCTTGTATAGTAGTCATGGTGTTAGCCTGGCACATCGTTAGCAGTAAAGCCCTTGTAGAGTAGTCATGGTGTTAGCCTGGCATATCGTTAGCAGTACAGCCCTTGTAGAGTAGTCATGGTGTTAGCCTGGCACATCGTTAGCAGTAAAGCCCTTGTAGAGTAGTCATGGTGTTAGCCTGGCATATCGTTAGCAGTACAGCCCTTGTAGAGTAGTCATGGTGTTAGCCTGGCACATCGTTAGCAGTACAGCAGTAAAGCCCTGGTTGAGTAGTCATGGGGTTAGCCTGGCACATCATTAGCAGTAAAGCCCTTCTATAGTAGTCATGGTGTTAGCCTGGCACATCGTTAGCAGTAAAGCCCTTGTAGAGTAGTCATGGTGTTATAGCCTGGCATATCGTTAGCAGTACAGCCCTTGTAGAGTAGTCATGGTGTTAGCCTGGCACATCGTTAGCAGTACAGCTCTTGTAGAGTAGTCATGGTGTTATAGCCTGGCATATCGTTAGCAGTACAGCCCTTGTAGAGTAGTCATGGTGTTAGCCTTGCACATCGTTAGCAGTACAGCCCTTGTAGAGTTGTCATGGTGTTAGCCTGGCACATCGTTAGCAGTACAGCAGTAAAGCCCTTGGAGAGTAGTCATGGTGTTAGCCTGGCACATGGTTAGCAGTACAGCAGTAAAGCCCTTGTAGAGTAGTCATGGTGTTATCCTGGCATATTGTTAGCAGTACAGCCCTTGTATAGTAGTCATGGTGTTAGCCTGGCATATTGTTAGCAGTACAGCCCTTGTAGAGTAGTCATGGTGTTAGCCTGGAACATCGTTAGCAGTAAAGCCCTTTAAGAGTAGTCATGGTGTTAGCTTGGCACATCGTTAGCAGTAAAGCCCTTTAAGAGTAGTCATGGTGTTAGCCTGGCACATCGTTAGAAGTACAGCCCTTGTAGAGTAGTCATGGTGTTAGCCTGGAACATCGTTAGCAGTAAAGCCCTTGCAGAATAGTCATGGTGTTAGCCTGGCACATCGCTAGCAGTACAGCAGTAAAGCATTAAAGCCCTTGCAGAGCAGTCATGATGTTAGCCTGGCACATCGCTAGCAGTACAGCAGTAAAGCCCTTGGAGAGTAGTCATGGTGTTTGCCTGGCACATCGCTAGCAGTACAGCAGTCATGGTGTTAGCCTGGCACATCGCTAGCAGTACAGTAGTAAAGCCCTTGTAGAGTAGTCATGGTGTTAGCCTGGCACATCGCTAGCAGTACAGTAGTAAAGCCCTTGTAGAGTAGTCATGGTGTTAGCCTGGCACATCGCTAGCAGTACAGCAGTAAAGCCCTTGTAGAGTAGTCATGGTGTTAGCCTGGCACATCGCTAGCAGTACAGTAGTAAAGCCCTTGTAGAGTAGTCATGGTGTTAGCCTGGCACATCGTTAGCAGTACAGCAGTAAAGCCCTTGGAGAGTAGTCATGGTGTTAGCCTGGCACATCGCTAGCAGTACAGTAGTAAAGCCCTTGTAGAGTAGTCATGGTGTTAGCCTGGCACATCGCTAGCAGTACAGCAGTCATGGTGTTAGCCTGGCACATCGTTAGCAGTACAGCAGTAAAGCCCTGGTTGAGTAGTCATGGGTTTAGCCTGGCACATCATTACCAGTAAAGCCCTTCTATAGTAGTCATGGTGTTAGCCTGGCACATCGTTAGCAGTAAAGCCCTTGTAGAGTAGTCATGGTGTTATAGCCTGGCATATCGTTAGCAGTACAGCCCTTGTAGAGTAGTCATGGTGTTAGCCTTGCACATCGTTAGCAGTACAGCCCTTGTAGAGTAGTCATGGTGTTAGTCTGGCACATCGTTAGCAGTACAGCAGTAAAGCCCTTGTAGAGTAGTCATGGTGTTAGCCTGGCACATCGTTAGCAGTACAGCAGTAAAGCCCTGGTTGAGTAGTCATGGTGTTAGCCTTGCACATGGTTAGCAGTACAGCCCTGGTAGAGTAGTCATGATGTTAGCCTGGCACATCGTTAGCAGTACAGCAGTAAAGCCCTTGGAGAGTAGTCATGGTGTTAGCCTGGCACATGGTTAGCAGTACAGCAGTAAAGCCCTTGTAGAGTAGTCATGGTGTTAGCTTGGCACATCGTTAGCAGTAAAGCCCTTTAAGAGTAGTCATGGTGTTAGCTTGGCACATCGTTAGCAGTAAAGCCCTTTAAGAGTAGTCATGGTGTTAGCCTGGCACATCGTTAGCAGTAAAGCCCTTTAAGAGTAGTCATGGTGTTAGCTTGGCACATCGTTAGCAGAACAGCCCTTGTAGAGTAGTCTTGGTGTTAGCCTGGCACATCGTTAGCAGTACAGCAGTAAAGCCCTGGTTGAGTAGTCATGGTGTTAGCCTTGCACATCGTTAGCAGTACAGCCCTTGTAGAATAGTCATGATGTTAGCCTGGCACATCGTTAGCAGTACAGCCCTTGTAGAGTAGTCATGGTGTTAGCCTGGCACATCGTTAGCAGTACAGCAGTAAAGTCCTTGTAGAGTAGTCATGAGGTTAGCCTGGCACATCGTTAGCAGTACAGCAGTAAAGTCCTTGTAGAGTAGTCATGGGGTTAGCCTGGCACATCGTTAGCAGTACAGCCCTTGTAGAGTAGTCATAGTGTTAGCCTGGCACATAGTTAGCAGAACAGCCCTTGTAGAGTAGTCATGGTGTTAGCCTGGCACATCGTTAGCAGTAAAGCCCTTGCAGAGTAGTCATATTGTTAGCCTGGCACATCGTTAGCAGAACAGCCCTTGTAGAGTAGTCATGGTGTTAGCCTGGCACATTGTTAGCAGTACAGCAGTAAAGTCCTTGTAGAGTAGTCATGAGGTTAGCCTGGCACATCGTTAGCAGTACAGCAGTAAAGCCCTTGTAGAGTAGTCATGGGGTTAGCTTGGCACATCGTTAGCAGTACAGCCCTTGTAGAGTAGTCATGGTGTTAGCCTGGCACATTGTTAGCAGTACAGCAGTAAAGTCCTTGTAGAGTAGTCATGAGGTTAGCCTGGCACATCGTTAGCAGTACAGCAGTAAAGTCCTTGTAGAGTAGTCATGGGGTTAGCCTGGCACATCGTTAGCAGTACAGCCCTTGTAGAGTAGTCATAGTGTTAGCCTGGCACATAGTTAGCAGAACAGCCCTTGTAGAGTAGTCATGGGGTTAGCCTGGCACATCGTTAGCAGTAAAGCCCTTGAAAAGTAGTTATGGTGTTAGACTGGCACATCGTTAGCAGTAAAGCCCTTGTAGAGTAGTCATGGTGTTAGCCTGTCACATCGTTAGCAGTACAGCAGTAAAGTCCTTGTAGAGTAGTCATGGGGTTAGCCTGGCACATCGTTAGCAGTACAGCAGTAAAGTCCTTGTAGAGTAGTCATGGGGTTAGCCTGGCACATCGTTAGCAGTACAGCCCTTGTAGAGTAGGCATGGTGTTAGCCTGGCACATTGTTAGCAGTACAGCCCTTGTAGAGTAGTCATGGTGTTAGCCTGTCACATCGTTAGCAGTACAGCAGTAAAGTCCTTGTAGAGTAGTCATGGGGTTAGCCTGGCACATCGTTAGCAGTACAGCAGTAAAGTCCTTGTAGAGTAGTCATGGGGTTAGCCTGGCACATCGTTAGCAGTACAGCCCTTGTAGAGTAGTCATAGTGTTAGCCTGGCACATAGTTAGCAGAACAGCCCTTGTAGAGTAGTCATGGGGTTAGCCTGGCACATCGTTAGCAGTAAAGCCCTTGAAGAGTAGTCATGGTGTTAGACTGGCACATCGTTAGCAGTAAAGCCCTTGTAGAGTAGGCATGGTGTTAGCCTGGCACATTGTTAGCAGTACAGCCCTTGTAGAGTAGTCATGGTGTTAGCCTGTCACATCGTTAGCAGTACAGCAGTAAAGCCCTTGTAGAGTAGCCATGGGGTTAGCCTGGCACATCGTTAAAAGTACAGCAGTAAAGCCCTTGTAGAGTAGTCATGGTGTTAGCATGGCACATCATTAGCAGTACAGCCCTTGTACAGTAGACATGGGGTTAGCCTGGCTCATTGTTAGCAGTACAGCGGTAAAGCCCTTGTAGAGTAGTCATGGTGTTAGCCTGGCACATCGTTAGCAGTACAGCAGTAAAGCCATGGTTGAGTAGTCATGGGGTTAGCCTGGCATATCGTTAGCAGTACAGCCCTTGTAGAGTAGTCATGGTGTTAGCCTGGCACATAGTTAGCAGTACAGCAGTAAAGCCCTGGTTGAGTAGTCATGGTGTTAGCCTGGCACATCGTTAGCAGTACAGCAGTAAAGCCCTTTTAGAGTAGTCATGGTGTTAGCCTGGCACATCGTTAGCAGTTCAGCCCTTGTAGAGTAGTCATGGTGCTAGCCTGGCACATCGTTAGCAGTACAGCAGTAAAGCCCTTTTAGGGTAGTCATGGTGTTAGCCTGGCACATCGTTAGCAGTTCAGCCCTTGTAGAGTAGTCATGGTGTTAGCCTGGCACATCGTTAGCAGTACAGCAGTAAAGCCCTGGTTGAGTAGTCATGGGGTTAGCCTGGCACATTGTTAGCAGTAAAGCCCTTGTATAGTAGTCATGGTGTTAGCCTGGCAGATTGTTAGCAGTACAGCCCTTGTAGAGTAGTCATGGCGTTAGTCTGGCACATAGTTAGCAGTAAAGCCCTTGCAGAGTAGTCATGGTGTTAGCCTGGCACATCGTTAGCAGTACAGCAGTAAAGCCCTTATAGAGTAGTCATGGTGTTAGCCTGGCACATCGTTAGCAGTAAAGCCCTTGTATAGTAGTCATGGTGTTAGCCTGGCACATCGTTAGCAGTAAAGCCCTTGTAGAGTAGTCATGGTGTTAGCCTGGCATATCGTTAGCAGTACAGCCCTTGTAGAGTAGTCATGGTGTTAGCCTGGCACATCGTTAGCAGTACAGCAGTAAAGCCCTGGTTGAGTAGTCATGGGGTTAGCCTGGCACATCATTAGCAGTAAAGCCCTTCTATAGTAGTCATGGTGTTAGCCTGGCACATCGTTAACAGTAAAGCCCTTGTAGAGTAGTCATGGTGTTATAGCCTGGCATATCGTTAGCAGTACAGCCCTTGTAGAGTAGTCATGGTGTTAGCCTGGCACATCGTTAGCAGTACAGCTCTTGTAGAGTAGTCATGGTGTTATAGCCTAGCATATCGTTAGCAGTACAGCCCTTGTAGAGTAGTCATGGTGTTAGCCTTGCACATCGTTAGCAGTACAGCCCTTGTAGAGTTGTCATGGTGTTAGCCTGGCACATTGTTAGCAGTACAGCAGTAAAGCCCTTGGAGAGTAGTCATGGTGTTAGCCTGGCACATGGTTAGCAGTACAGCAGTAAAGCCCTTGTAGAGTAGTCATGGTGTTAGCCTGGCATATTGTTAGCAGTACAGCCCTTGTAGAGTAGTCATGGTGTTAGCCTGGAACATCGTTAGCAGTAAAGCCCTTTAAGAGTAGTCATGGTGTTAGCTTGGCACATCGTTAGCAGTAAAGCCCTTTAAGAGTAGTCATGGTGTTAGCCTGGAACATCGTTAGCAGTAAAGCCCTTGCAGAATAGTCATGGTGTTAGCCCGGCACATCGCTAGCAGTACAGCAGTAAAGCATTAAAGCCCTTGCAGAGCAGTCATGATGTTAGCCTGGCACATCGCTAGCAGTACAGCAGTAAAGCCCTTGGAGAGTAGTCATGGTGTTAGCCTGGCACATCGCTAGCAGTACAGTAGTAAAGCCCTTGTAGAGTAGTCATGGTGTTAGCCTGGCACATCGCTAGCAGTACAGCAGTCATGGTGTTAGCCTGGCACATCGTTAGCAGTACAGCAGTAAAGCCCTTGTAGAGTAGTCATGGTGTTAGCCTGACACATCGTTAGCAGTACAGCAGTAAAACCCTGGTTGAGTAGTCATGGGTTTAGCCTGGCACATCATTACCAGTAAAGCCCTTCTATAGTAGTCATGGTGTTAGCCTGGCACATCGTTAACAGTAAAGCCCTTGTAGAGTAGTCATGGTGTTAGCCTGGCACATCGTTAGCAGTAAAGCCCTTGTAGAGTAGTCATGGTGTTATAGCCTGGCATATCGTTAGCAGTACAGCCCTTGTAGAGTAGTCATGGTGTTAGCCTTGCACATCGTTAGCAGTACAGCCCTTGTAGAGTAGTCATGGTGTTAGTCTGGCACATCGTTAGCAGTACAGCAGTAAAGCCCTTGTAGAGTAGTCATGGTGTTAGCCTGGCACATCGTTAGCAGTACAGCAGTAAAGCCCTGGTTGAGTAGTCATGGTGTTAGCCTTGCACATGGTTAGCAGTACAGCCCTTGTAGAGTAGTCATGATGTTAGCCTGGCACATCATTAGCAGTACAGCAGTAAAGCCCTTAGAGAGTAGTCATGGTGTTAGCCTGGCACATGGTTAGCAGTACAGCAGTAAAGCCCTTGTAGAGTAGTCATGGTGTTAGCTTGGCACATCGTTAGCAGTAAAGCCCTTTAAGAGTAGTCATGGTGTTAGCTTGGCACATCGTTAGCAGTAAAGCCCTTTAAGAGTAGTCATGGTGTTAGCCTGGCACATCGTTAGCAGTACAGCAGTAAAGCCCTTGTAGAGTAGTCATGGTGTTAGCCTGGCACATCGTTAGCAGTACAGCAGTAAAGCCCTGGTTGAGTAGTCATGGGGTTAGCCTGGCACATCATTAGCAGTAAAGCCCTTGTAGAGTAGTCATGGTGTTAGCCTGGCACATCGTTAGCAGAACAGCCCTTGTAGAGTAGTCTTGGTGTTAGCCTGGCACATCGTTAGCAGTACAGCAGTAAAGCCCTTGTAGAGTAGTCATGGTGTTAGCCTGGCACATCGTTAGCAGTACAGCAGTAAAGCCCTGGTTGAGTAGTCATGGGGTTAGCCTGGCACATCATTAGCAGTAAAGCCCTTGTAGAGTAGTCATGGTGTTAGCCTGGCACATCGTTAGCAGAACAGCCCTTGTAGAGTAGTCTTGGTGTTAGCCTGGCACATCGTTAGCAGTACAGCAGTAAAGCCCTGGTTGAGTAGTCATGGTGTTAGCCTTGCACATCGTTAGCAGTACAGCCCTTGTAGAATAGTCATGATGTTAGCCTGGCACATCGTTAGCAGTACAGCAGTAAAGCCCTTGGAGAGTAGTCATGGTGTTAGCCTGGCACATGGTTAGCAGTACAGCAGTAAAGCCCTTGTAGAGTAGTCATGGTGTTAGCTTGGCACATCGTTAGCAGTAAAGCCCTTTAAGAGTAGTCATGGTGTTAGCCTGGCACATCGTTAGCAGTACAGCCCTTGTAGAGTAGTCTTGGTGTTAGCCTGGCACATCGTTAGCAGTACAGCAGTAAAGCCCTGGTTGAGTAGTCATGGGTTTAGCCTGGCACATCGTTAGCAGTAAAGCCCTTGTAGAGTAGTCATGGTGTTAGCCTGGCACATCGTTAGCAGTACAGCAGTAAAGCCCTTGTAGAGTAGTCATGGTGTTAGCCTGGCACATCGTTAGCAGTACAGCAGTAAAGCCCTGGTTGAGTAGTCATGGGGTTAGCCTGGCACATCATTAGCAGTAAAGCCCTTGTAGAGTAGTCATGGTGTTAGCCTGGCACATCGTTAGCAGAACAGCCCTTGTAGAGTAGTCTTGGTGTTAGCCTGGCACATCGTTAGCAGTACAGCAGTAAAGCCCTGGTTGAGTAGTCATGGGTTTAGCCTGGCACATCGTTAGCAGTAAAGCCCTTGTAGAGTAGTCATGGGGTTAGCCTGGCACATCGTTAGCAGTACAGCAGTAAAGCCCTTGTAGAGTAGTCATGGTGTTAGCCTGGCACATCGTTAGCAGTACAGCAGTAAAGCCCTGGTTGAGTAGTCATGGGGTTAGCCTGGCACATCATTAGCAGTAAAGCCCTTGTAGAGTAGTCATGGTGTTAGCCTGGCACATCGTTAGCAGAACAGCCCTTGTAGAGTAGTCTTGGTGTTAGCCTGGCTCATCGTTAGCAGTACAGCAGTAAAGCCCTGGTTGAGTAGTCATGGTGTTAGCCTTGCACATCGTTAGCAGTACAGCCCTTGTAGAGTAGTCATGATGTTAGCCTGGCACATCGTTAGCAGTACAGCAGTAAAGCCCTTGGAGAGTAGTCATGGTGTTAGCCTGGCACATGGTTAGCAGTACAGCAGTAAAGCCCTTGTAGAGTAGTCATGGTGTTAGCTTGGCACATCGTTAGCAGTAAAGCCCTTTAAGAGTAGTCATGGTGTTAGCCTGGCACATCGTTAGAAGTACAGCCCTTGTAGAGTAGTCATGGTGTTAGCCTGGCACATCGTTAGCAGTACAGCAGTAAAGCCCTTGTAGAGTAGTCATGGTGTTAGCCTGGCACATCGTTAGCAGTACAGCAGTAAAGCCCTGGTTGAGTAGTCATGGGGTTAGCCTGGCACATCGTTAGCAGTAAAGCCCTTGTAGAGTAGTCATGGTGTTAGCCTGGCACATCGTTAGCAGTACAGCCCTTGTAGAGTAGTCTTGGTGTTAGCCTGGCACATCGTTAGCAGTACAGCAGTAAAGCCCTGGTTGAGTAGTCATGGGTTTAGCCTGGCACATCGTTAGCAGTAAAGCCCTTGTAGAGTAGTCATGGTGTTAGCCTGGCACATCATTAGCAGTACAGCAGTAAAGCCCTTGTAGAGTAGTCATGGTGTTAGCCTGGCACATCGTTAGCAGTACAGCCCTTGTAGAGTAGTCATGGTGTTAGCCTGCCATCGTTGGCAGTACAGTTTGTGACCGGCAGAGAAACAAGATCATTCATATTAATGGTTCACATAAGTTTGGTCCAGCAGTATAGAGTAGACAGAAGCCAGCACTGACGAGGCAGTATCGACTCTTACCATTGGCCGTTGCGAGAGTTACTCAGGGTATCAGAGAGACAGCAGAAAGGAAAGATCTCTACCACTAAAAAGAGAGCCGGTGAGCCAGAGAAGGGAGCATGGCAGGAGCACGAAGGAAAAAGGGGACAAAGGTGACTGGACATGATGACCAAAAACTCACCGGCATGGAGGGAAATCTCACAAAACCCTTAGGGCATTTTATTAACATTATACTGTAATTTAAAGGGTTATGAAACCCCAAAAATGTTCTTGTGATTCAGACAGAACATAAAATGCCCTTTGATTATATTTGTTATTCTTTGTTGAAGAGATACCTAGGTAGGTGTCTGGCAGGTAATAGTGCTGCCATGTAGTGCTCTTCCAAATGGATAACGTTCTTGTAAAACTTCTGCAATATAGTGCTCCACACATGTACACGCTCCTAAAGTTTACCTCCCTACATTTTAATAAAAGATACCAAGAGAACAAAGAAAATTTAATAATAGAAGTAAATTAGAAAGTTGTTTAAAATCGCTGGTCTATCTAAATCATGAAAGAAAAATTTTGGGTTTCATGTTCCTCTTAGTGTCCCACCTTAAAATCCACAACTCTCAAGCTAAAATTTGCTTTTCTAGAATTCACATTATTGATGAGATTTGTTATATCATCTCACCACAGCGGAGAGAGCTTTAGATCATCTCACCACAGCGGAGAGAGCTTTAGATCATCTCACCACAGCGGAGAGAGCTTTAGATCATCTCACCACAGCGGAGAGAGCTTTAGATCATCTCACCACAGCTGAGAGAGCTTTAGATCATCTCACCACAGCGGAGAGAGCTTTAGATCATCTCACCACAGCGGAGAGAGCTTTAGATCATCTCACCACAGCGGAGAGAGCTTTAGATCATCTCACCACAGCGGAGAGAGCTTTAGATCATCTCACCACAGCGGAGAGAGCTTTAGATCATCTCACCACAGCGGAGAGAGCTTTAGATCATCTCACCACAGCGGAGAGAGCTTTAGATCATCTCACCACAGCGGAGAGAGCTTTAGATCATCTCACCACAGCGGAGAGAGCTTTAGATCATCTCACCACAGCGGAGAGAGCTTTAGATCATCTCACCACAGCGGAGAGAGCTTTAGATCATCTCACCACAGCGGAGAGAGCTTTAGATCATCTCCCCACAGCGGAGAGCTTTAGATCATCTCCCCACAGCGGAGAGCTTTAGATCATCTCACTACAGAGGAGAGTTTTATATTATCTCACTACAGCAGAGAGCTTTATATTATCTCACTACAGCGGAGAGGTTTAGATTATCTCACTACAGCGGAGAGGTTTAGATTATCTCACTACAGCGGAGAGGTTTAGATTATCTCACTACAGCGGAGAGCTTTATATTATCTCACCACAGCAGAGAGCTTTATATTATCTCACCACAGCGGAGAGGTTTAGATCATCTCACCACAGCGGAGAGGTTTAGATCATCTCACCACAGCGGAGAGCTTTAGATCATCTCAGCACTGCGGAAAGCTTTAGATCATCTCAGCACTGCGGAAAGCTTTAGATCATCTCACTACAGCGGAGAGCTTTATATTATCTCACTACAGCGGAAAGATTTAGATCATCTCACCACAGCAGAGAGCTTTAGATTATCTCACTACAGCGGAGAGGTTTAGATTATCACACAACAGCGGAGAGCTTTATATTATCTCACTACAGTGGAGAGCTTTATATTATCTCACTACAGCGGAGAGCTTTATATTATCTCACTACAGCGGAGAGCTATATATTATCTCACTACAACGGAGAGGTTTAGATTATCTCACCACAGCGGAGAGCTTTATATTATCTCACTACAGCGGAGAGCTTTATATTATCTCACTACAGCGGAGAGCTTTATATTATCTCACTACAGCGGAGAGGTTTATATTATCTCACTACAGCGGAGAGCTTTATATTATCTCCCTACAGCGGAGAGCTTTATATTATCTCACTACAGCGGAGAGCTTTATATTATCTCACTACAGCGGAGAGCTTTATATTATCTCACTACAGCGGAGAGCTTTATATTATCTCACTACAACGGAGAGGTTTAGATTATCTCACCACAGCGGAGAGCTTTATATTATCTCACCACAGCGGAGAGCTTTATATTATCTCACCACAGCGGAGAGCTTTAGATCATCTCACCACAGCGGAGAGCTTTAGATCATCTCAGCACTGCGGAAAGCTTTAGATCATCTCAGCACTGCGGAAAGCTTTAGATCATCTCACTACAGCGGAGAGCTTTATATTATCTCACTACAGCGGAAAGATTTAGATCATCTCACCACAGCAGAGAGCTTTAGATTATCTCACTACAGCGGAGAGGTTTAGATTATCACACAACAGCGGAGAGCTTTATATTATCTCACTACAGTGGAGAGCTTTATATTATCTCACTACAGCGGAGAGCTTTATATTATCTCACTACAGCGGAGAGCTATATATTATCTCACTACAACGGAGAGGTTTAGATTATCTCACCACAGCGGAGAGCTTTATATTATCTCACTACAGCGGAGAGCTTTATATTATCTCACTACAGCGGAGAGCTTTATATTATCTCACTACAGCGGAGAGCTTTATATTATCTCACTACAGCGGAGAGCTTTATATTATCTCACCACAGCGGAGAGGTTTAGATTATCTCACCACAGCGGAGAGGTTTAGATTATCTCACCACAGCGGAGAGGTTTAGATTATCTCACCACAGCGGAGAGGTTTAGATTATCTCACCACAGCAGAGAGCTTTAGATTATCTCACCACAGCGGAGAGGTTTAGATTATCTCACCACAGCGGAGAGCTTTAGATTATCTCACCACAGCGGAGAGGTTTAGATTATCTCACCACAGAGGAGAGCTTTAGAACATCATGCCCTAAATGAAGAGTAAAATGGGAAGGCAGGAAATAATAATATTCTAAGATATTATGAAAAACAAATGATGGAGGTAAAAAGGATCAGGGGAGAGGATGATGGGAGCAGAACACTTAGCATTTAGAAAATAAATAATAAAATATTAGAAGCCAGCGACAACCACAATACATCAAGTCTACTGTAAGTCCACAATGTTCTTCTTATTACAACAAAGGACAAAAGAGAACCCAGGGAGCCCATGTTGTAGTAACTTAAATCTCTCCTGGAGACAAATAATTGTACAGATAGCAGCAGGCAGTGCAGATGGAACATAGAAAAGACATCAGTACTTACAGAGATGACCTTGTCCCCTACACAAAGGGCCCCGTCCCGGTGTGCTGCGCCGCCCTCTGCTATACGAGAGATGAAGATTCCCTACAAGAGGACAAACAGAGGTCATAAGGTCTGAGGCACAAGGGCCGCACAACCTTGTATATGGTAATAGTTGCAGAAATAAGGAGCTTCTCAATACAGTCATTGAAGCCCCAATCAGACAAAAATCCCAACTGTTTCAGTAAAGTAAAATGCATTGTTATTTTTATGACTTATTTTGTCTAATATTCTAGAGCAGCACTCCTCTGGTCATAGAAAAGGTGATCGGATAAACATACTTAAAAGGAATATGAAACCCAAAATAATTCATTTTTAAAACCGTTTTCAATAAACTTCTATTATCAGATTTACTTTGTTCTTACTATATTCTTTGTTGAAGAGATATCTAGATAGGCAGCGCGCACATTTCTGGACAGTACATGACAGGAAACACTGCTGCCATTGTACTTCTAAAACTGCCGCCATATATATCTCTAGTCACGTACACACTCCTACCCCTTCCTACCTGCTTTTCAACAAAGGATAGCAAGAGAGCAAAGTACATTTGATAATAGAAGTAAATGTTACTCTATCTGAACCATGAAAGAAATGTTTTTAGTCCCTTTGTAGTGATACCTTCAAACTCCAAATCATTGCAATGCAGCACTTAGTCATATGAAACCTAAATGTTTTCTTTCGTGATTCAGATAGAGCATAGAATTTTAAAAAACTTTCCAATTTACTTATATCATCTGATTTGCTTTGTTCTCTTGGTATCCTTTGTTACAAAGCACACCTAGGTAGGCTCAGGAGCTGGGAACTAGCTGCCAAATGGTGGCTGAACATATACACCTCTTTTCATTGGCTTACTGATGTTTAGCTAGATCCCAGTAATGCACTGCTGCTCCTTCAATAAAGGATATCAAGAGAATGAAGCAGCATTGATAATAAAAGTACATTGGAAAGATAAATTATGCTCACCTAATAATTTTCTTTTCTTCAGATGGAGAGAGTCCACAGCTGCATTCATTACTTTTGGGAAATACAGAACCTGGCCACCAGGAGGAGGCAAAGACACCCCAGCCAAAAGGCTTAAATACTCCTCCCACTTCCCTCATCCCCCAGTCATTCTGCCGAGGAACAAGGAACAGTAGGAGAAATATCAGGGTGAAAAGGGGTGCCAGAAGAACAAAAAATTACAGCCGCCTCATAGCTTTTCAGCCAAAAGGAAAGAGAAGTCGCCGTAGCCTTTTGACCCCTACGCTTTCCAGAATAGACAACAAACAAAGAAGATGTTTGACCAAAATCTTTGGTTGCCTGCAAATAAAATTTCAAAGCACGAACCACGTCCAAGTTGTGCAACAGACATTCCTTCTTACAAGAAGGATTAGGACACAGAGAAGGAACAACAATTTCCTGATTGATATTCCTGTTAGTAACAATTTTAGGTAGGAACCCAGGCTTGGTACGCAAAAACACCTTATCAGCATGGAACACAAGATAAGGAGAGTCACATTGTAATGCAGATAGTTCAGAAACTCTTCGAGCTGAAGAGATAGCAACTAGGAACAAAACTTTCCAAGATAAAAGCTTAATATCTATGGAATGCATGGGTTCAAACGGAACCCCCTGAAGAACTCTAAGAACTAAATTTAGACTCCATGGCGGAGCAACAGGTTTAAACACAGGCTTAATTCTAACTAAAGCCTGACAAAAAGCCCGAACGTCTGGAACATCTGCCAGACACTTGTGCAACAATATAGTCAGAGCAGATATCTGTCCCTTTAGGGAACTAGCTGACAATCCTTTCTCCAATCCCTCTTGGAGAAAAGACAAAATCCTAGGAATCCTGATTTTACTCCAGGAGAAGCCTTTGGATTCGCACCAAAAAAGATATTTACGCCATATCTTATGATAGATTTTCCTGGTAATAGGCTATTCGAGTCTGAATCAAGGTATTTATGACTGACTCAGAGAAACCCTGCTTTGATAGAATCAAGCGTTCAATCTCCAAGCAGTCAGTTGCAGAGAAATTAGATTTGGATGCTTGAATGGACCCTGAATCAGAAGGTCCTGTCTCAATGGCAGAGACCATGGTGGAAGGGATGACATGTCCACCAGGTCTGCATACCAAGTCCTGCGTGGTCACGCAGGCGCTATCAAAATCACTGATGCTCTCTCCTGTTTGATTCTGGCAATCAGACGTGGAAGGAGAGGGAAAGGTGGAAACACATAAGCCAGGTTGAACGACCAGGGTACTGCTAGAGCATCTATCAGTACAGCCTGAGGATCCTTTGACCTGGAGCCGTAACGAGGAAGTTTGGCGTTCTGACGAGACGCCATCAGATCCAATTCTGGTGTGCCCCATAGCCGAACCAACTGAGCAAACACCTCCGGATGGAGTTCCCACTCCCCCGGATGAAAAGTCTGACGACTTAGAAAATCCCATCGGAATATCCTTGAGACCTCTATCATCGCTAAGGAACTCTGATGATTGATATAAGCCACAGTCGTGATGTTGTCCAACTGAAACTTGATGAATCTGGCTGAAGCCAGCTGAGGCCATGCCTGGAGAGCATTGAATATCGCTCTTAATTCCAGAATATTTATCGTAGGAGAGCCTCCTCCCGAGTCCACAAACCCTGAGCTTTCAGGGAATTCCAGACTGCACCCCAGCCCAGAAGCACATTCCCTGAAAGCTCAGGGTTTGTGGACTCGGGAGGAGGCTGCGGAAACACATTCCCAAGGACAGATGATCCTGTGACAACCACCAAAGAAGAGAGTCTCTGGTCTCTTGATCCAGATTTATCTGAGGAGATAAATCCGCATAATCCCCATTCCACTGATTGAGCATACATAGTTGCAGTGGTCTGAGATGCAAGCGAGCAAACGGAACTATGTCCATTGCCGCTACCATTAGACCGATTACCTCCATACACTGAGCCACTGACGGCTGAGGAATGGAGTGAAGAACTCGGCAGGTGGACAAAATCTTTGATTTTCTGACCTCCGTCAGAAATATTTTCATGTCCACTGAGTCTATCAGAGTCCCTAGAAATGAAACTCTTGTGAGGGGGGAAAGAGAACTCTTTTGTACGTTAACCTTCCACCCGTGAGATCTTAGAAAGGACAACACTAAGTCCGTGTGAGATTTGGCTAGTTGTAAGGACGACGCTTGAATTAGAATGTCATCTAGATAAGGCGCCACTGCTATGCCCCGTGGCCTTAGAACCACCAGAAGGGACCCTAGCACCTTCGTGAAGATTTGTGGCGCCGTGGCCAACCCAAAAGGAAGAGCCACAAACTGATAATGCTTGTTCAGAAAGGCGAACCCGAGGAACTTTTGATGATCTTTGTGGTTAGGAATGTGTGGATAGGAATGTGTAGATACGCATCCTTTAAGTCCACGGTGGTCATATATTGACCCTCCTGGATCAATGGTAAGATAGTCCGAATGGTCTCCATCTTGATTGGTTTAGGATCTTGAGATCCAGAATGTCTTTCCTCAGTGTCAGACATGTTTAACAGACTAGTAATAAAGCAAGCAAGCTTGGGAAAACACTTTATTTAATGAAAAAAACACAATTTGCAAAAACGGTACTGTGCCTTTAAGAGAAAGAAAAGTCATACACAAACTGCAAAACAGGTTAAAATTGCTTTAATTTTTCTGACATTTTAACCGTGTACTCCTGCTTAGAGCCAGCAAAGAGAATGACTGGGGGGTGGAGTTAAGGGGGGAGCTATATAGACAGCTCTGCTGTGGTGCTCTCTTTGCTACTTCCTGTCAGGAAGGACAATATCCCACAAGTAAGGATGAATCCATGGACTTGGTACATCATGCAAAAGAAACACCTAAGCTGAACTGAACAATCCACACCCATCCAGGGAGAGACATGGACCTAGACCAGAGTCCTCGATAAACGGAATCGATCAAAAGATCTAACTTCCTGAGGAACCCTTTGATTAGGAGCACACCATCTAAAGTCCGTAGACTTGGCGATCTAGCAACAGATTCAAACCCAAGAGTCTGAAAGAACTCCTGAACAGGTTGAGAATTCAGCACTCAGTGCTCTTGGATCGCAAGGAAAAATCTCGTAGACCAACCAACACCCGAAGGTGAATGTGAACCCTGATCCTTACTTGCCATCCAAGAGAGATAGACGTAAAGCACCCTCCACAAAGCCCTTAACGGAACATTGAGGATAAATGGTCAACTACCTGACCCCGGAAGAGCGACAGTCTGTAACCGACATCGACTCTTCACTGCTAAGCCCCAACTCTAGATTTGCAAAGAGGACGCAGATAACACCCGAATGTCAAAGACTATGGTCAGACCAAGGGTATAATATGGAAGAGACAACAGCCAGAGATCCCTGGAGGATCAATCTTCTGAAAAAAAAACCTTTAACAGGGTAAAAGCTTGAAGCCTCGCAGCTCCCCACAGAAGGCAGGAAACCCCTACACTCCACCTCTTAGAGTAATGCAACTCTGAGCAAAGGAAGGAGGACATGCCCGCACTTCCAGACCAGATAACCCACCCAAGGCGGGAAGGGAGAAGACTCCGCCACTGCAAGAAAATGCTTAATAGGCCAAAAAGTCAGCATCCAGAAGAACCTCAAGTGAAGACACAAATCGTTCACCACTCGGAACACCAGACCACATAGGTCACTCACATCTCCCAACTCCAAAGGAATGGAAACTACAGTTCTGAGTCCCCAGGGACCTGAAAGAACCATGATAACGTCTGTAAATGCAGATCCGTATCCCAGGCGAGTAGCCAGAAAAAGCCAACCTTAGATCGGCACTCACAACCATCTATCAGAGGGGTTATATCTAAACACTAAGCCTTATACTTCAAATAGGATCTAAGCCCAGAGTCTATAGCAATAGGCCAATTGACATTCAGAATCCAACAGGATTAAATCAGCACCACGAGTGTGACATTAACCAAGGTAACAGGAGAAATGCATCAGACCAGTACCTGCCTGGTATAAGGACACTCCAGAACTGCCCAAGGTCCAAGAAAATTCGACCCTAAGGACCGATAAATGAACTAGGAACATAATTCTATTATTCAAAAAGTGCGCAACTTCCATGGAAGTGCCCACCCTACCAAAATAGCAAGTATCGGTTCCAGAGAGGAACGTTCTCACAAACGAAAATCTAACAGATATGAGCTTAAGAAAAACAAATTAAACACATCCATCCGGATCAAAAATAAAAGGAAGGCAGCACCCATCGGGTGAACGCCCAAGGTGAATGAGAACACCAACGGCACCAGCCGATGAGTCCCCATTCCCCCAAGCTCAGAACTGGAACCGAAACATAAAGAAAAAATAAAACAGAGACGTTAAGGAGATTGGCTTCATCCCCAGGCATCGCATCCAATTTGCCATCCAGCATCTAAGGCCTTGTATCCCTCGGCCCACTAGGAGTGGGATCCTCTAACATCGCCAAAACGTGCCTGAAAAGAACATGAAGATGTGCCAGCCTAAAACGGAAGGCAAAATCATCACACGTCGGAACAACGAAAGACCCTGACCCTGATGTTGAGGCCCCTGAAGTCTCAGAGGCCAACGCTTCCCCAGGAGGCCGAACTGAATCACGCGATCCCACGCCCGACGGGCCCTGGTTAACAGAACATGGACAGTATCTTAGAAATATTTCACTTGGGAGATTATGAATCAGTGGCATAGAAATGGCCATGCCGAACCGTGCCGTAACCTCTGGAGGAAACAAGCCACCCTCTGGAGAAGGAGTAAAGGCCATAAGGACACCTGATTGCGTAGCCGATAAAGGGTCTGGGGCACGTGCCTCACGGGACATGGAAACCTTGGAGGCGGATGGCTCAACACATTCTAAGCTCCCTGATTCGGGAGAAAAGAGTACTCTAGAACGGCAATCGGAACATAACTGATGGGCATTGATTACCGGGGCTATTTCATTTTCATCACAAGACGCATACTCCGTATCGGAGACATCCATGTCTAACATATCAGAATGCTCCATAATCTTGGGATTACAAAAATGACAAAAACTAACTGGCACCTTTTTTACACCCCCAATGGCTGGGGCACTCACCACCTCCTGTGAACCAGACAACTCAGGAGCCTTTAGACTCTGTCGCACACAGTCAGCATACGGAAGTGAGAAATAACGTAACAGCACCTGTCACGAGGTGCACCGTGCCAGTCACAAAAAAGGTGCGCAATCTCGAGAGATTGCGTCATTAAGATAAGGCCGTTATGTTCCATAAAGCCATGAACCTAGGTATTGCTACACATTAGCAGATAGAACCACATAACAAAGATGATTAAAGTCCCCCCTGTTCAATAACCCCCTCAGGAGATATTAACCCATGATTCCTTATTAAGATAAAAGTCCCACTGGGACCCTACCTTGTTTCGTTAACATTACATTCACATATCGAAATAAAATGATCTTCCCGAAATCCACGCTGTGGAACAGGAACACGGCCCTTCAAGTGTGACAGATAGTAGCCTCGCTTCTGACATGGACTTGTGAATAAAGGTAGGCAGCGAAACTCGTCAACTCCGATTGTCAAGGAGCTGTTAATATGAGTCGAGATAGGTTCGCAGGAAAACTCTCCGTGCATCTCCGGACTCCAACTTTCATCCATGCTCTCACTGAGAGGCTGAAAGAATTACTTAAAACTCCACTCCCATTGTGAAGAGTATTACCCTCCATAAGAGACTATCTCGCACTTCTGACACTTCTCTGTCAACCACCTGTGACGAAAGGCAAAGAATGACTGGGGGATGAGGGAAGAGGGGGAGGTATTTAAGCATTTTGGCTGGGGTGTCTTTGCCTCCTCCTGGTGACCAGGTTCTGTATTTTCCAAAAGTAATGAATGCAGCTCTGGACTCATCCCGTTTAATTAGAAAATGTAGGTTCTGTCTGAAAAATAACAAAAAAATGAGGAATCATATTGAGAGCCTAATTATGTTGTGTTCTAGCAGAACCCTACATTATAGTCTGTATATAGTCAAGGATAGACTTTGCACAAACAGACTAAATACACATTAACACATTCTAGTCTGTGTGTGGCCCTCAAGGAGAGACGTTAAACAAACAGACTACATACACATAAATACATTCTAGTCTGTGTGTAGCCCTCAAGGAGACATTGGACAAAAAGACTACATACACATTAATACATTCTAGTCTGTGTGTGGCCCTCAAGGACAGACGTTAAACAAACAGACTACATACACATGAATACATTCTAGTCTGCGTGTAGCCCTCAAGGAGACGTTGGACAAACAGACTACATACACATTACTACATTCTAGTCTGTGTGTGGCCCTCAAGGACAGATGTTGGACAATCAGACTACAAACACATTACTACATTCTACAAGTGAAAGGTGAAGGCGAGGGATGATTACACTATGTTTTGAATCACAATTCAAGGGCTTGTATATTAGTGCTTATATTAGCTGTCTCTAGAAATCTGGAGTTTTAGGCAGTAAAAACAAATTATGCTTACCTGATAATTTCATTTCCATTGAGAGGAGGAGAGTCCACGGCTTCATTCATTACTATTGGGAATTAAGAACCTGGCCATCAGGAGAAGGCAAAGACACCCCAGCCAAAGGCTTAAATACCTCCCCCACTTCCCTCATCCCCCAGTCAGTCTGCCGAGGGAACCAGGAACAGTAGGAGAAATATCAGGGCATAAAAGGTGCCAAAAGAATAGAAAATTTAGGTCCGCCCCACAGAGATACGGGCGGGAGTCGTGGACTCTCCTCCCCTCGATGGAAATGAAATTATCAGGTAAGCATAATTTATGTTTTCCTATCTAAAGGGGGGGAGAGTCCACGGCTTCATTCATTACTATTGGGAACATATACTCATGCTCTAGAGGACACTGAATGAAACAGGGAGGGTAAAAGGCGAACCCTATTCTGAGAGTACCACAGCCTGCAAATCCTTTCTCCCAAAAACCGCTCCCGCAGAAGCAAAAACGTCAAATTTGTAAAAACTTTGTAAAAGTGTGTAAGGAGGACCAGGTAGCCGCCTTACAAATTTGCTCCATAGAGGCCTCATTCTTAAAGGCCCAAGACAAAGCCACAGCTCTAGTTGAATGAGACGTGATCCTCTGAGGAGGCTTATGTCCCGCTGTCTCCTAAGCCAAGCGAATCAAGCTCCTCAACCAAAAAGACAAAGAAATAGCAGAGGGAAGTGGGGCGTGTCTAGGCAGCGGCCATGCTAGGTCGCAATATCTGTGGCTCTGAGTTTGATTTCCCTAACCCGCCGGTTACTGGGCTCATCCTGCAATCTCGGCTAAAACTAATTGAAAATTTGAACGGTCCACAAACTGTGGAACAGAAAGATACCAAACTTGCGGAGCTAATGACAACTGGACCCAGATCTGGACCGCTGGAACCTTAGGCGACGGCCTCACCACAAGGATTCAGCACCCCCCCCCCCCATTAACTTGGGGTATAGCAGTCATATTGTGACTGCCTACTTCACTCAAATAAGCGAACCATCATCCATAAGAAGGTGCTATAACAAGGGTCTATTTTGAAATATAAATTGCATTTCTTTCACCGTGTGTAAATGGAGGCCCTGGCAAGATGGGAGGCGCCAGTGAGCAAGCTCCTACAGGATCACTTTCGGGACTTGGAGAGAGACCTATGTGCTATCTTTCTCAAAGGGAGTTTCCCTAATGGTACACATCAAGCACCCGTTGCACACCCTGTAGTAGCGGAGGATGGCCCTGATCTGTGCCTGACCAAGGAGGGAGCCCTTTTAGCGACAACACAGGCTCAGGCAACATTGGCACCACAAAACATTCTATCTAACCTTATACCCACACGGGCAGTCTCTGGGATTCACGGAGCTAAGAACTGCGCTGCAATCCCCTTCAGCCAGCGTGTGGTTTACAGTTCGGAGCGGCAAGATTGTAAGATGGCCAAAACAAGCAGGGAGGAGATCCAAAAGAACACTATAGATCCAGCCTGCAATATGGAGCCGCACGCACTCCCAATCCAACCTGAGCATGGTCCGGGAAGGACTGAAATGAAGGTATGCTCCCCCAATTGCGGTCCTAGTGTTGTGACTGTCAGACGTATAGCAGGAGAGCTAAAGCGGCCCTTGCTCAAGATGGGCAAGTGCTGGGTAGCCCTGGGACCTTTGAGTCAGAGTGGCCGCATTGTTGAATGTTGTTATAGGTCCCCAATTTCTGATGTTGCCCTGCGCAGCACATATGGAGAGCAGGTGTTGGCTTGCACATTTTGGAGTCGGCTGAGACCCCAGCACCTAACGATTTGCGGTCTGTGGAGAGAGCAATCCCCTTCACTTCGGTTCAGGGTGTTACGAGATGAACAACATGGTGTGGGCTAAACATAACAAGAGAACTGGGTCCTAAGGACAGCTCTGTTCATTGAGAGCTGGCTTATTATACCGCACCCTTAAGTGACTGACGGGACAATTTACATCACCCATACTGCCCTCCTCTCACGGGGAAGATTGCCCTCCAGGATACCGACTTCAGGACAATAATTATCTGAGGTTTAGTTGCTGTTTGATAGATGCTGTTACCCTCAATAGGCATATCTTTATAAGGTCTATGCTTTTGTATAGCCATTATTTGCCTGAATTTATTCATACCTCAAATTTGTATAAGCTAACCCCTGCACACATTAACTCCTATAGTACTACGATGCCCTATGCTGCATATGTGTCCTGCAGACTTTATGCTACCTAGGTTAGTTTGGTAATCTGTTTATATTGAGTTAAGATGAGTTGATATTTTACACCTAAGCTACTAATTGCATACTCAAGGTTCATAAATGTACTGTTATTTGTATGTAGTGGGAATCTTATTAGTGTATCTAGCAGAAGTTATACCAATAGGGGGACACAAATTAAGTTTACTACCGGTCTTGCAGTCTATTCTTATGAATGTTAGACCCATATTATGTGAGTAAATTGCCAGATCTCCTTTTAGAAGTGGTAACAGGAGCTATTGGTCACAGGGGTATCTCAAGAGGCCTGAAATATACTTGCATTCCTGGCTACATATAGAAGTAGGTCCCACAGAGCCAATTATAGATTACTGTGTATAATTTTCATAAATTGAGAGGGCGGAATCAAGCACATTGATCCCTAACCATGTTGATTGTCTTATGTGTCTGAGCCACCTGCGGCCGAGGTGGAGCACTTGGTTTTCTCGCCAGGGGTTCACTGGTTCTACTACCTGTAGGTGATTGCTCATAGCCTAGCATTTACATTATACAGATCTCTCTCTTACCCCAACCTTGTAGAATTTGACTGTACCACAATGGAGTCATAGCAGGCATATGTACCATTATTTGTATGTGTAATCCTACTTTCTAAGAAAACCCTACCCCATGTTATATTATGTTTTCCTTGGGAATAATTTTCATATTGTGTAGCACCTTCTATGATTAAGTGGTTTAAAACAGTTAATACTGATGGTTCTTATTATATATTATATATCAATTCACATACCAGTTTTCCTCCTTGTTATTATATCTATATAGGTAGGCCCAAAAGTGGCCTCTAGTGTTCCCAGAGGAAGCTAAAATTGTTGCTTCTTTAACATGTGCAATTTAGGTCCAAGAGTGACCCTCTTTGTCCCTTACCTAAGCCCTTCCCTCTACAGTTAGACCTGCGTATATGGTCCAAGAGAGGCCAATGTGTGTATCAGGGGAAGTTTATACTCCATATTTAGACAGTGTTTTAGAAGGGGTTATTTACTTACAGAAAAACTGAAGTTGAATGTTCTTTGTTATGGTTATATTTAATTGCCAATTTGTATTGTAGCGCATGCCCTTTAACCATTCATTTTGTAATGTTATGTATAACATTTATCTTGTTGAGTGCTACTATGTGCTTTTCAGTGGCTATATGTATGGCAATCTTGTTTTGTTTTTATATTTCAACCTCAATAAAAACTATTTAAAAAAAAAAAAAAAAAAAAAAGAAGTAGCAGAGGCCCTTTGCCTCTTGCGCTTCTCAGAATACAACACAAAAAAAGAGATGTAGAAGGTCGGAAATCCTTTGTAGCCTAAAGATTGGATTTCAAGGCACGAACCACATCAAAGTTATGAAGTAACCTTTCCTTAGAAGAAGAAGGGTTAAGACACAAGGAAGGAACCACTATTTCCTGATTGATGTTACGGTTAGACACCACCTTGGGAAGAAACCCCAAACCAGTGTGAAGGACAGCCTTATCCGCATGAAACACCAGATAAGGATGGTCGCTTTGCAAGGCAGCTAGCTCAGATACTCTGTGTAGCCAACAGGAAGAGAACCTTCCAGGACAAGATCTTAAAAGTCAATGGAATTGATAGGTTCAAACGGAACCCTCTGCAAAACCTTAAGGATTCAGTTTAAGCTCCAAGGTGGAGCCGACTGTCGAAATACAGGTCTAATTCTAGACAGAGCCTGAACAAAAGATTGGATGTCTGGGAGCTCAGGTTGTCTCCTATGCAACAAAACTGATAATGCCAAAATCTGTACCTTTAAGGAACTAGCAGCAAGACCCTTCTCCAAACCTTCTTGGAGAAAAGCCAGAATCCTGGATACCTTCACCCTGTGCCAAGGATATCCATGCTTCTCACACCAGGACAACTAAGTTCTCCACACCTTATGGTAGATGCGACGAGTGACTGGCTTCCTTGCCTGAATTAGAGTATCAATCACACTTTCATAAAAGCCTCTCTTGGCTAAGACTAGGAGTTCAATCTGCACCCAGTCAGCCTCAGAGAATCTAGATTTCGATGTTGAAAAGGGACCCTGTGACAGCAGATCCCTGCAACACAGTAATCTCCACGGCGGAGAGGACGACATCCCCACCAGATCCGCAAACCACGTCCTCCGCGGCCACAAATGAACAATCAGAATGGCCTAGGTCCACTCCTGTTTGATGCGTACCACTACTCGAGGTAGGAGTGGTAGCGGTGGAAAGATGTAAGCTAGGCGGAAACCCCAAGGAACCACTAAGGCATCTGTCAGCTCTGCCTGGGGATCCCTGGACATCGACCCCTATCGAGGCAGCTTTCAATTGAGTCTGGATGCCATGAGATCTATCTCCGGCGTTTCCCATCTGTGAAAAAGCTCCGCAAACACCTTGTGGTGAAGAGACCATTCCCCCGGATGGAAGGATTGTCTGCTGAGAAAATCTGCTTCCCAGTTGTCCACACCTGGAATGTCAATCGCTGAAAGCGAGCAGTCGTGGGACTCCGCCCACTCCAGAATCCGAGACACCTCCCTCATCGTGAGGAAGCTCCTTGTACCCCCCTGATGGTTGATGTAAGCCACCGAGGTAATGTTTTCGGTCTGGAACCTGATGAAACTGACCGACTCCAGAGAAGGCCATGCCTTCAGAGCATTGTAAATTGCTTGCAGTTCTAGGATGTTGATCGGAAGGAAAGACTCCTCCCTGGACCACTTTCCTTGTGCCATTCTGGCACCCCAAACAGCTCTCCATCCTGTCAGACTGGAGTCTGTTGTCACAATCTCCCAGGACGGTCCACATGGAAAGTCGCTCCGGACGGGTCTACCAAGAGAGGGAGTTCCGAGTCCAAGCCTCCATAGATATCAGCTGTGATAGATCTGAATGATCGCCGTTCCACTGTCTCAACATGCACAACTGAAGAGGTCTGAGATGGAACCTGGCGAATGAGATGACATCTATGCTTGACACCATGAGACCTATCACCTCCATACATTGAGCCACCGACGGGCTTGTGAAGGACTGAAGGGTCAGACAGGTTGACACAAGCTTCTTGCGTCACTGATCTGTGAGAAATATATTCCTTGGACATAGAGTCTATTATCGTACCCAGGAACTCTACCCTGTTGCTGAGAACCAAGGAACTCTTTCCTGAGTTGATCTTCCAACTGTGAGATTGGAGCAGAAGAAGAATAGCCCTCAAATGATCCTCTGCGAGGCTGAACGATGGCGCCTGAACTAGGATGTCGCCCAGGTAAGGCGCCACCGCAATGCCCCTGGATCTGGCTACTGCAAGCAGCGCCCCCAGAACCTTTGTAAAGACTCTCGGGGCTGTTGCCAGACCAAAGGGAAGGGCCACAAACTGGAAGTGTAGGTCCAGAAACGCAAATCTTAGAAACCTGCAGTGATCCCTGTGAATTGGCACATGTAGGTAAGAGTCTTTCAAATCTACAGTTGTCATAAACTGCCAGGATAGATCTGATGGTTTCCATTTTGAACAATGGAACACTCAGAAACTTGTTTAAACACTTTAGGTCCAGAATCGGGTTGAAAGTGCCCTCCTTCTTTGGGACCACAAAAAGGTTGGAATAGTACCCTAGACCCCTCTCTGCTAGGGGTACTGGTACGATAACCCAGAGAGGCGAGATCTCTCACACCTTAGAAAGGCCTCTCTCTTCTCTGGTCTTGACGGCAGGTTTGACAGGAGGAATCTTCCCTCTGGCGGATGAGATCTGAACCCTATCCTGTAGCCCTGAGAGACAACTTCTAGAACCCATGGGTTCTGAACATACTGCAACCATGCGTCTGAGAATTGAGATAATCTGCCCCCTACATGATCCGGAGACCGGTCGGGGGCCACCCCTTCATGCCGATTTAGTCTCGGCAGGCTTCTTGCTCTGCTTAGTCTTGTTCCAAGAATGAGCCGGATTCCAAGATACCTTGGACTGGTCCTCTTTAGTGGTGGGTTGCTGGTGCTGGGCCTTGTCCGCACGAAAGGGACGAAAAAGTAGATCCCTTGGGCTTAGCCTTTTTATCCTGCGGTAGGAAAGCTCCCTTGCCTCCCATAACCGTGGATATGATCGAATCCAATCCTGGACTGAACAGGATCTTACCTTGAAAAGGCAGGGACAACAGCCTTGACTTGGAGGTCATGTCCGCAGACCAAGATTTTAGCCACAGAGCTCTGCACACAAAACCGAAAAACCTGACACCTTAGCATTAAGGCGAATAATTTGCATATTGGCATCACAGATGAAAGAATTGGCAACCTTCAGCGCCTTAATCTTCTCCTGTATCTTGTTGATGGAAGTCTCCCCTTCGACCATATCACACAGGGATTCACACCAATATATTGCAGCTCCGCCGACCGCCGCAACGGCCGCTGCAGGCTGAAAAACAAACCCCATGTGCTGAAACATCTTTCTTAACAGGTTTTCCAGCTTTTTATCCATGGGCTCCTTAAACAACGAACTGTCTTCGAGAGAAATAGATGTCCGCTTCGCGAGCGTAGAGATAGCCCCATCCACCTTGGGGATGGTCCCCCACAGCTCAAGCTGAGAGTCCGGAATGGAAAACAGTTTTGTAAAAGAAGAAGAAGGGGAAAAGGGTGACCCTAATCGCTTCCATTCATTCTTAATATTTGTTAAGTTTAGGAATCGCAGGTCCCTCCGGGATCTTAGGTTCCAGAAACCTCCAGAGTAGCAAGTACCTGTCGCAGCAGAAAACGCAAATTTTACATCCTAAACTTATAATCAGGCTCCTCCACAGCAGGAGGCTTAGATGACATGGACGCCGACCCAGAATGGGCCTCCTCCGAAGAGTCGGCCTCACTCTCGTATAGAGCCTCTGGATCTGCCATTGGCGAGGACAAACTCTGGGTCGAGCCGCCATGATACAACCCAACGCTTGTGCTTAGCAGAACGTGGTAAGGATGGATCACTTTAGAAACCGCCGATTCCAGTTGGTCGGCCAATGAATCTCTCCTGAAGAAGTAACGGTTGGACCCGGGGCGCTGCATCTGCAATCGGAGAAGAAAGTAGGGAACGCACCTCACGGGGCGAAGAACCCTCAGAGGTGGACGGCTCAGTAACACTAAACATCCGTTTACATTTAGATGTTGTAACTTTATCAAGGCATGCTGAACATAGTTGAGCAGGCTGATCTACCAGAACCTCCTCACAATAAACACAGGAATGAGACTTTGTTAAGGAGGGAGAGCCCTCTAACGCGTCGGAGTCCTCCATCGCTTGCATCTATGGGAAGACTAGCTTAATTAACAAAAAGGCACCTTTATACCACCAAAGGCAGGGGCACTCACCACCTCCTAGGACCCGGACTACAGAAACCGATATGTCTCCTGCGACACAGATCAACAGAGAAGGATAGACACACCCCGTAACGTGGAATGCCTGGCAGGACCGCCCTTGCACTAGGGAAAAAATGCACCAAAAATGGTTGTGCAAGATTCTCGCAAGTCACCTGAAAGTTCCACACATTGCCAGAGCCTCATCTCGCACATAACGCAGCAATGACACAACAAAATCATGTATAAACCCCCCTGTTCAATAATCCCCCTTCTAGGAATATTAACCCTTGATTCTGTAAAGATAAAAGGCGCCACACTGTGACCCTGTCTTCTATGTTATCATCAACAATAAAAATTAAACGATCTTACCAGAATCTACACCGCGGAACAGGAAAACGGCCCTTCAAGTGTGACAAGTTAGTAGCGTCGCTCCTGACATGGACTTGAGTGAAGAAAGCAGACAGCAAAACTCATCAACGCTGATTGCTTATGGAGCTGTTAACATGAGTCGGGATGGTTTCGCAGAAAGACTCTCCCTGCATCTCCGGACTCTAACTTTTGCCCAGGCCCTCACTGAGAGACTGACAGGACTACTTAAAACTAAAGTCTCACTGTGAAGAGAATTACCCTCCATCCGAGACTACTCCGAAACTCCGGCACTCCTCTTCCATCCTCTTGTGACGAAAGGCAAAGAATGACTGGGGGATGAGGGAAGTTGGGGAGGTATTTAAGCTTTTGGCTGGGGTGTCTTTGCCTCCTCCTGGTGGCCAGGTTCTTAATTCCCAAAAGTAATAAACGAAGCCGTGGACTCTCCTCCCCTTTAGATGGAAATACATATTTATGTACCAAAATGCAAATAATTTTGCAAAAAAGGGGAAGGCTGCTAGACGCCAATAATGTATTTAAGAAAAAGATAAATACTTGTCTCTCAATTTTAATCTTTCATACTAAATAACTTTATTGAGACAAATGAAAGTCCCACCGGACTGGTACACGCGCACACACTGTTACAATGAGCTTGAACTCAGTCCTATAATTAAAATAGGTATAAATAATTATCACAAAGTCAGAGAAATAATATCTGATACTATGACTATAAGGTGGGAAAATATAACAACCCTCTCATAAGGTATTACCACCTAAGTATCAGGTAGGTAAGTTGTCAGCTTAAGCGTGAAGTTAAATGCTCATTTTATAATTGCTAGTGACTTGGAAAAAAATTATTTAGGCAATAAAGTGAGACACAGTAACACTATCTGATACTATTGTTATCCAAATGGAAATATATATTATCCAACCTCACACAAGGTGTTGTAATCAATCTAATATCAGATAGTTGTGTTACCAACTGTTCATAAGATTTTACTACTTGCCTGCATAAAATAGTTTCTTAGCATAGATTTTATCTGCACATAGTGTGGCATAAGGTGTAGCTACTAAATCTAAGTGTTAAATAGTGTAATTATTAGCTGTGAGGTGAGATACTGTCTGCACATAGTGTGGCATAAGGTGTAGCTACTAAATCTAAGTGTTAAATAGTGTAATTATCAGCTGTGAGGTGAGATACTGTCTGCACATAGTGTGGCATAAGGTGTAGCTACTAAATCTAAGTGTTAAATAGTGTAATTATCAGCTGTGAGGTGAGATACTGTCTGCACATAGTGTGGCATAAGGTGTAGCTACTGAATATAAGTATTAGATAGTGTAATTATCAGCTGTGAGGAGAGATACTGTCTGCACATAGTGTGGCATAAGGTGTAGCTACTGAAAATAAGTGTTAAATAGTGTAATTATTAGCTGTGAGGTGAGATACTGTCTGCACATAGTGTGGCATAAGGTGTAGCTACTGAATATAAGTATTAGATAGTGTAATTATCAGCTGTGAGGTAAGTTACTGTCTGCACATAGTGTGGCATAAGGTGTAGCTACTGAATATAAGTTTTAGGTTTAATTATCAGCTGTGAGGTAAGTTACTGTCTGCACATAGTGTGGCATAAGGTGTAGCTACTGAATATAAGTATTAGATAGTGTAATTATCAGCTGTGAGGTGAGATACTGTCTTCACATAGTGTGGCATAAGGTGTAGCTACTGAATCTGTATTAGATAGTGTAATTATCAGCTGTGAGGTGAGATACTGTCTTCACATAGTGTGGCATAAGGTGTAGCTACTGAATCTAAGTATTAGATAGTGTAATTATCAGCTGTGAGGTGAGATACTGTCTTCACATAGTGTGGCATAAGGTGTAGCTACTGAATCTGTATTAGATAGTGTAATTATCAGCTGTGAGGTAAGATACTGTCTGCACATAGTGTGGCATAAGGTGTAGCTACTGAATATAAGTGTTCGTGTAATTATCAGCTGTGCGGTGAGATACTGTCTGCACATAGCGTGGCATAAGGTGTAGCTACTGAATCTAATTGTTAGATAGTGTAATTATCAGCTGTGAGGTAACTTACTGTCTGCACAAAGTGTGGCATAAGGTGTAGCTACTGAATCTAAATATTAGATAGTGTAATTATCAGCTGTGAGGTAAGATACTGTCTGCACATAGCGTGGCATAAGGTGTAGCTACTGAATCTAAATATTAGATAGTGTAATTATCAGCTGTGAGGTAAGATACGGTCTGCAATGAATGGACAGCAGCACACGTTATCTGTTTGTGCAGCAAGAATTAATGCAAGTTGTAATTAAATAACATACCATTAACATTAAATGCAATAAGTATTAGACTGGTAATAGATTATAAACCCCTCATGCTGTGTTGCCGTTAATATAATAACAAGAAATGTTGTTCATAACTTAATAGTAATGTTACTGCAACAAACTATTGCCTCCAGCTCTGATAATACATTACAGAGTTAGTTAAGTGTTGTTGTACTACTGAGAGTTAAAGTGAATGTAAATTTTAATGCTAAAGTGCCCCATTTTAAAAATTCGATTAAAAACAGAGGCACTTTAATCCATCAAAATTTACATTTTACTCCTGTTGTGAAAAAAATACTTACCTTTTAATCTTGCCAGCCGATCCAGCTTCCTCCGGTCGTTGCAAAGCCTCTACCTGGGTCTAAAATGAGGAATCCAGCTTCCTCCAATCACAGCGTTAAATCAGCCACAGATTCCCCTGGTGGGGAAGCCGTGATTGGAGGATGACCTATCCATCATTTCTGACATCAGAAATGGCTTGGGACGATCGGAGGAAGCTGGAGCTGCTGTAAAGATTAAAAGGTACGTTTTTATTCACAACGAGTGAAATGTAAATTTTGATGAATTAAAGTGCCCTTGTTTTTAATTGAATCTAAGTATTAGATAGTGTAATTATCAGCTGTGAGGTAAGATACTGTCTGCACATAGTGTGGCTTAAGGTGTAGCTACTGAATATAAGTATTAGTGTAATTATCAGCTGTGAGGTAAGATACTGTCTTGCACATAGCGTGGCATAAGGTGTAGCTACTGAATCTAAGTGTTAGATAGTGTAATTATCAGTTGTGGGATGAGATACTGTCTGCACATAGCGTGGTATAAGGTGTAGCTACTGAATCTATGTGCAGACAGTATCTCACCTCACAGCTGATAATTACACTAACACTTATATTCAGTAGCTACACCTTATGCCACACTATGTGCAGACAGTATCTCACCTCACAGCTGATAATTACACTAAAACTTATATTCAGTAGCTACACCTTATGCCACACTATGTGCAGGCAGTATCTCACCTCACAGCTAATAATTACATTATCTACTACTTATATTCAGTAGCTACACCTTATGCCACACTTTGTGCCGACAGTATCTCACCTCACAGCTAATAATTACACTATCTAACACTTAGATTCAGTAGCTACACCTTATGCCACACTATGTGCAGACAGTAACTTACCTCACAGCTGATAATTACACTATCTAACACTTAGTGTGGCATAAGGTGTAGCTACTGAATCTAAGTGTTAGATAGTGTAATTATCAGCTGGGAGGTAAGTTACTGTCTGCACATAGTGTGGCATAAGGTGTAGCTACTGAATCTATATGTAGACAGTATCTCACCTCACAGCTGATAATTACATTATCTAATACTTATATTTAGTAGCTACACCTTATGCCACACTATGTGCAGACAGTATCTCACCTCACAGCTGATAATTACACTATTTAACACTTAGATTTAGTAGCTACACCTTATGCCACACTATGTGCAGACAGTATCTCACCTTACAGCTAATAATTACACTATTTAACACTTAGATTTAGTAGCTACACCTTATGCCACACTATGTGCAGATAAAATCTGTGCTAAGAAACTATTTTATGCAGGCAAGTAGTAAAATCTTATGAACAGTTGGTAACACAACTATCTGATATTAGATTGATTACAACACCTTGTGTGAGGTTGGATAATATATATTTCCATTTGGATAACAATAGTATCAGATAGTGTTACTGTGTCTCACTTTGTTGCCTAAATAGATTTTTTTCCAAGTCACTAGCAATTATAAAAACATAATTTATGCTTACCTGATAAATTTATTTCTCTTGTAGTGTATTCAGTCCACGGGTCATCCATTACTTATGGGATATATTCCCCTCCCAACAGGAAGTTGCAAGAGGATCACCCAAGCAGAGCCGCTACACAGCTCCTTCCCTCACATGTCATATCCAGTCATTCGACCGAAACAAGACAAGAAAGGAGAAACCATAGGGTGCAGTGGTGACTGGAGTTTTAATTAAAATTTAGATCTGCCTTAAAAAAGACAGGGCGGGCCGTGGACTGAATACACTACAAGAGAAATAAATTTATCAGGTAAGCATAAATTATGTTTTCTCTTGTTAAGTGTATTCAGTCCACGGGTCATCCATTACTTGTGGGATACCAATACCAAAGCTAAAGTACACGGATGATGGGAGGGACAAGGCAGGAACATTAAACAGAAGGAACCACTGCCTGTAGAACCTTTCTCCCAAAAACAGCCTCCAAAGAAGCAAAAGTGTCAAATTTGTAAAATTTTGAAAAGGTGTGAAGCGAAGATCAAGTCGCAGCCTTGCAAATCTGTTCAACAGAGGCCTCATTCTTAAAGGCCCAGGTGGAAGCCACAGCTCTAGTGGAATGAGCTGTAATTCTTTCAGGGGGCTGCTGTCCAGCAGTCTCATAGGCTAAACGTATTATGCTACGAAAGGAGAGAGAGGTAGCCAAAGCTTTTTGATCTCTCCTCTGCCCAGAATAAACGACAAACAGGGAAGAAGTTTGACGAAAATCTTTAGTTGCTTCTAAATAGAACTTCAGGGCACGGACTACGTCCAGATTATGCAAAAGTCTTTCCTTCTTTGAAGAAGGGTTAGGACATAATGATGGAACCACAATCTCTTGATTGATGTTCCTGTTAGAAACTACCTTAGGTAAGAACCCAGGTTTAGTACGCAGAACTACCTTGTCTGAATGGAAAATCAGATAAGGAGAATCACAATGTAAGGCAGATAACTCAGAGACTCTTCCAGCCGAGGAAATAGCCATCAAAAACAGAACTTTCCAAGATAACAGCTTAATATCAATGGAATGAAGGGGTTCAAACGGAACACCTTGAAGAACTTTAAGAACTAAGGTTAAGCTCCACGGTGGAGCAACAGTCTTAAACACAGGCTTAATCCTAGCCAAAGCCTGACAAAAAGCCTGAACGTCTGGAACCTCTGCCAGACGTTTGTGTAAAAGAATAGACAGAGCAGAAATCTGTCCCTTCAACGAACTAGCAGATAAGCCCTTTTCTAAACCCTCTCGTAGAAAAGACAATATCCTAGGAATCCTAACCTTACTCCATGAGTAACTCTTGGATTCACACCAATACAAGTATTTACGCCATATCTTATGGTAAATTTTTCTGGTAACAGGTTTCCGAGCCTGTATTAAGGTATCAATAACCGACTCCGAGAAGCCACGCTTTGATAGGATCAAGCGTTCAATCTCCATGCAGTCAGTCTCAGAGAAATTAGATTTGGATGGTTGAAAGGACCCTGAATTAGAAGGTCCTGCCGCAGAGGCAGAGACCATGGTGGACAGGACGACATGTCCACTAGGTCTGCATACCAGGTCCTGCGTGGCCACGCAGGCGCTATCAGAATCAACAATGCTCTCTCCTGTTTGATCTTGGCAATCAGTCGAGGAAGCAGCGGAAAAGGTGGAAACACATAAGCCATGTTGAAAACCCAAGGGGCTGCTAGAGCATCTATCAGCGCCGCTCCTGGGTCCCTGGACCTGGATCCGTAACAAGGAAGTTTGGCGTTCTGGCGAGACGCCATGAGATCCAGTTCCGGTTTGCCCCAACGACGAATGAGCTGGGCGAAGATCTCCGGATGAAGTTCCCACTCCCCCGGATGAAAAGTCTGGCGACTTAGAAAGTCCGCCTCCCAGTTCTCCACGCCTGGGATGCAGATCGCTGATAGGTGGCAAGAGTGAGACTCTGCCCAGCAAATTATCTTTGAGACTTCTAACATCGCTAGGGAACTCCTGGTTCCCCCTTGATGGTTGATGTAAGCCACAGTCGTGATGTTGTCCGACTGAAATCTGATGAACCTCAGTGTTGCTAACTGAGGCCAAGCTAGAAGAGCATTGAATATTGCTCTTAATTCCAGAATATTTATTGGGAGGAGTTTTTCCTCCTGAGTCCATGATCCCTGAGCCTTCAGGGAGTTCCAGACTGCGCCCCAACCTAGCAGGCTGGCATCTGTTGTTACAATCGTCCAATCTGGCCTGCGAAAGGTCATCCCTTTGGACAGATGGACCAGAGAAAGCCACCAGAGAAGAGAATCTCTGGTCTCTTGATCCAGATTTAGTAGAGGGGACAAATCTGAGTAATCCCCATTCCACTGACTTAGCATGCATAATTGCAGCGGTCTGAGATGCAGGCGCGCAAATGGCACTATGTCCATTGCCGCTACCATTAAGCCGATTACTTCCATGCACTGAGCTACTGACGGGCGTGGAATGGAATGAAGGACACGGCAAGCATTTAGAAGTTTTAATAACCTGGAATCCGTCAGGTAAATTCTCATCTCTACAGAATCTATAAGAGTCCCTAGGAAGGGAACCCTTGTGAGTGGTAATAGAGAACTCTTTTCCACGTTCACCTTCCACCCATGCGACCTCAGAAATGCCAGAACTATCTCTGAATGAGACTTGGCAATTTGAAAACTTGACGCTTGTATCAGAATGTCGTCTAGGTACGGAGCCACCGCTATGCCTCGCGGTCTTAGCACCGCCAGAAGTGAGCCCAGAACCTTTGTAAAAATTCTCTGGGCCGTAGCTAACCCGAAGGGAAGAGCTACAAATTGGCAATGCCTGTCTAGAAAGGCAAATCTTAGGTACCGATAATGATCTTTGTGAATCGGTATGTGAAGGTAGGCATCCTTTAAGTCCACTGTGGTCATATACTGACCCTCTTGGATCATGGGTAGGATGGTTCGAATAGTTTCCATTTTGAATGATGGAACTCTTAGGAATTTGTTTAAGATCTTTAGGTCCAAAATTGGTCTGAAGGTTCCCTCTTTCTTGGGAACCACAAACAGATTTGAGTAAAATCCTTGCCCTTGTTCCGTCCGCGGAACTGGGTGGATCACCCCCATTAGTAAGAGGTCTTGAATACAGCCTAGAAAAGCCTCTTTCTTTATTTGGTTTGCTGATAACCTTGAAAGATGAAATCTCCCTTGTGGAGGAGAAGCTTTGAAGTCCAGAAGATATCCCTGGGATATGATCTCCAAAACCCAGGGATCCTGGACATCTCTTGCCCAAGCCTGGGCGAAGAGAGAAAGTCTGCCCCCACTAGATCCGTTTCCGGATAGGGGGCCCTCTCTTCATGCTGTCTTAGGGGCTGAAGTAGGTTTTCTGGCCTGCTTGCCCTTGTTCCAGGACTGGTTAGGTTTCCAGCCCTGTCTGTAACGAGCAACAGTTCCTTCCTGTTTTGGAGCGGAGGAAGTTGATGCTGCTCCTGCCTTGAAGTTACGAAAGGCACGAAAATTAGACTGTTTGGCCTTTGATTTGGCCCTGTCCTGAGGAAGGGTATGACCCTTACCTCCAGTAATGTCAGCAATAATTTCTTTCAAGCCGGGCCCGAAAAAGGTCTGCCCTTTGAAAGGAATATTAAGCAATTTAGATTTAGAAGTCACGTCAGCTGACCAGGATTTAAGCCATAGCGCTTTGCGCGCCTGGATGGCGAATCCGGAGTTCTTAGCCGTTAGTTTGGTTAAATGTACGACGGCATCGGAAACAAATGCGTTAGCTAGCTTAAGTGCTTTAAGCTTGTCCATAATCTCATCCAATGGAGCTGTGCGAATGGCCTCTTCAAGAGACTCAAACCAGAATGCCGCAGCAGCAGTGACAGGCGCAATGCATGCAAGGGGCTGTAAGATAAAACCTTGTTGAACAAACATTTTCTTAAGGTAACCTTCTAATTTTTTATCCATTGGATCCGAAAAGGCACAACTATCCTCCACCGGGATAGTGGTACGCTTAGCTAAAGTAGAAACTGCTCCCTCCACCTTAGGGACCGTCTGCCATAAGTCTCGTGTGGTGGCGTCTATTGGAAACATTTTTCTAAATATAGGAGGAGGGGAAAAGGGCACACCGGGTCTATCCCACTCCTTGCTAATAATCTCTGTAAGCCTTTTAGGTATAGGAAAAACGTCAGTACACACCGGCACCGCATAGTATCTATCCAGCCTACATAATTACTCTGGAATTGCAACCGTGTTACAATCATTCAGATCCGCTAATACCTCCCCTAGCAATACATGGAGGTTCTCAAGCTTAAATTTAAAATTAGAAATCTCTGAATCGAGTCTCCCTGGATCAGAACCGTCACCCACAGAATGAAGCTCTCCGTCTTCATGTTCTGCAAATTGTGACGCAGTATCGGACATGGCTCTCACATTATCAGCGCGCTCTGTTCTTAACCCAGAGCTATCACGCTTGCCTCTTAGTTCTGGCAATTTAGATAAAACTTCTGTCATAACAGTAGCCATGTCTTGCAAAGTGATTTGTAAGGGCCTCTCTGATGTACTTGGCGCCACAATATCATATAATTTCTTTACAGATAAAGACTGACTTATTTAAAGTAACATCAATACATTTAGTACACATATTTCTATGGGGCTCCACATTGGCCTTCAAACATAGTGAACAAACAGATTCATCTGTGTCAGACATGTTTAAACAGACTAGCAATGAGACTAGCAAGCTTGGAAAATACTTTCAATAAATTTACAAGCAATATAAAAGACGCTACTGCGCCTTTAAATGGCACAAAAAAACTGTCACAGTTGAAATAACAATGAACCAAATTAGTTATAGCAACCAAATTTTTACAGTAAATGTATTAAGTTAGCAAAGGATTGCACCCACCAGCAAATGGATGATTAACCCCTTAATACCCAAAACGGATAATCAATTTAACAATTAACGTTTTTATCAGAGTCAAACACACTGTCACAGGTCTGCTGTGACTGATTACCTCCCTCAAAATGAATTTTGAAGACCCCTGAGCTCTCTAGAGACGTCCTGGATCATGGAGGAAGAAGCAGGAAGACTGTGACTGAATTTTTACTGCGCAAAAAAGCGCTAAAATAGGCCCCTCCCACTCATATTACAACAGTGGGAGACCTCAGTTAACTGTTTCTATGCAGAAATATACGTTAGCCATGTGGAAAAAATCATGCCCCAATAAGTTTTATCACCAAAGTACCTCACAAAAACGATTAACATGCCAGTAAACGTTTTAACATCCATTTTAAAGGTTATATAGTGTTATTAATAAGCCTGCTACCAGTCGCTTTTACTGCAGTTAAGGCTCCTACATTACTTCAGTATTAACAGCATTTTCTTAGTCAAATTCCATTCCATAGAAAATTACTTTACTGCACATACATTCATCAGCCTGATACCAGTCGCTACTACTGCATTTAAGGCTGTACTTACATTACATCGGTATCAGCAGTATTTTCTTAGTCAAATCCATTCCTTAGAAAAATATTTTACTGCACATACCTCGTTTGCAGGGGACCCCGCATGCTATTCCCTTTTCTGAAGTTACCCCACTCCTCAGAATGTGCGAGAACAGCCAGTGGATCTTAGTTAATTCTGCTAAGATCATAGAAAACGCAGGCAGATTCTTCTTCTAAATACTGCCTGAGAGAAAAACAGCACACTCCGGTGCCATTTAAAATAACAAACTTTTGATTGAAGAAATAATTAAGTGTAAAAAAACTCCACACTCCTCTCACGACCTCCATCTGTTGAGGGTTGCAAGAGAATGACTGGATATGACATGTGAGGGGAGGAGCTGTGTAGCGGCTCTGCTTGGGTGATCCTCTTGCAACTTCCTGTTGGGAGGGGAATATATCCCATAAGTAATGGATGACCCGTGGACTGAATACACTTAACAAGAGAAATGAGCATTTAACCTCACGTTTAAGCTGACAACTTACCTACCTGATACTTAGGTGGTAATACCTTATGAGAGGGTTATTATATTTTCCCACCTTATAGCCATAGTATCAGATATTGTTTCTCTGACTTTGTGATAACAATTATTTATACCTATTTTAATTATAGGACTAAGTTCAAGCTCATTGTAACAGTGTGTGCGCGTGTACCAGTCCGGTGGGACTTTCATTTGTCTCAATAAAGTTATTTAGTATGAAAGATTGAAAATTTTGAGAGACAAGTATTTATCTTTTTCTTAAATACATTATTGGAGTCTGGCAGCCTTCCCCTTTTTTGCAAAACGATTTGCATTTTGGTACGTAAATAACTACATTCTAGTCTGTGTGTGGCCCTCAAGGAGACGTTGGACAGACGGACTACATACACATTACTACATTCAAGTCTGTGTCTGGGTAGCAAGCTGTCAGCACTCCCCACAGCAGAGAGGATAGCAAGCTACCGGCACGCGCGACACAGGAGGGGGGATAGCAAGCTACCGGCACGCGCGACACAGGAGGGAGGGGGGGATAGCAAGCTAGTGGCACTCGCCACAGCAGGGGGGGTAGCAAGCTACCGGCACGCGCCACAGCAGGGGGGGGTAGCAAGCTACCGGCACGCGCCACAGCAGGGGGGGTTAAGCGACCGGCACGCGCCACAGCGTGGGGGGGTTAAGCGACCGGCACGCGCCACAGCGTGGGGGGGTTAAGCGACCGGCACGCGCCACAGTGGGGGAGGGGGTCGATTCAGGCACACGGCACAGCAGGGGGTAGATTCAGGCACACGGCACAGCAGGGGGTAGATTCAGGCACACGGCACAGCAGGGGGTAGATTCAGGCACACGGCACAGCAGGGGGTAGATTCAGGCACACGGCACAGCAGAGGGTAGATTCAGGCACACGGCACAGCAGGGGGTAGATTCAGGCACACGGCACAGCAGGGGGTAAATTCAGGCACACGGCACAGCAGGGGGTAGATTCAGGCACACGGCACAGCAGGGGGTAGATTCAGGCACACGGCACAGCAGGGGGTAGATTCAGGCACACGGCACAGCAGGGGGTAGATACAGGCACACGGCACAGCAGGGGGTAGATTCAGGCACACGGCACAGCAGGGGGTAGATTCAGGCACACGGCACAGCAGGGGGTAGATTCAGGCACACGGCACAGCAGGGGGTAGATTCAGGCACACGGCACAGCAGGGGGTAGATTCAGGCACACGGCACAGCAGGGGGTAGATTCAGGCACACGACACAGCAGGGGGTAGATTCATGCACACGACACAGCAGGGGGTAGATACAGGCACACGGCACAGCAGGGGGTAGATACAGGCACACGGCACAGCAGGGGGTAGATATAGGCACACGGTACAGTAGGGGGTAGATACAGGCACACGGCACAGCAGGGGGTAGATACAGGCACATGGCACAGCAGGGGGTAGATATAGGCACACGGTACAGTAGGGGGTAGATTCAGGCACACGGCACAGCAGGGGGTAGATATAGGCACACGGCACAGCAGGGGGTAGATACAGGCACATGGCACAGCAGGGGGTAGATATAGGCACACGGCACAGTAGGGGGTAGATGCAGGCACATGGCACAGCAGGGGGTAGATACAGGCACACGGCACAGCAGGGGGTATATACAGGCACACAGCACAGCAGGGTTTAGTTATATATGTACTATAGGGGTAGTCACATGTATAATAGCAATAAAAAAACATTTAGTGTAGGATTACAGCACATACAGCAAATATGCAAAAGATAAGGAGTACTATGAAATAAACAGAGAAAAACACAGAGTGCAGTCCTACCGCGGTGATAAGTCTTCCTGAGCAGGGACACTGACCCAGTCTGGATGGAGTCTGGGTCAGCTGCTTGCCCAAAATACTACATGACAGGACTGAGTGTGTCACAGGAGGAGGTGGGAAAGGAATCGTATAACAGAAGGTTATTTTCAGTCCCAGTCACCTCTTCACCACCAGAACATAAAAGCCCAACAAAGGCCCAGGACAGTGACAAATTCCCCCAGAAAAAAAAACATTTCTATAGATAGGTTCCAAGGAATTAACATTTGGGGAGTGTGTGTGTGTGTGTGAGAGTGTGTGAGAGAGAGTGTGTGTGAGAGAGAGTGTGTGTGAGAGAGAGTGTGTGTGAGAGAGAGTGTGTGTGTGTGTGTGTGTGTGAGAGAGAGTCTGTGTGTGAGAGAGAGTCTGTGTGTGTGAGAGAGTCTGTGTGAGAGAGTCTGTGTGAGAGAGTGTGTTAGAGAGTGTGTGAGAGAGTGTGTGAGAGAGTGTGTGAGAGAGTGTGTGAGAGAGTGTGTGAGAGAGTGTGTGAGAGAGTGTGTGAGAGAGTGTGTGAGAGAGTGTGTGAGAGTGTGTGTGAGAGTGTGTGTGAGAGTGTGTGAACGTACCTAAATGTGTGTGTGTGCATAAGCGAGTGTGTGCATAAGCGAGTGTGTGCATAAGCGAGTGTGTGCATAAGCGAGTGTGTGCATAAGCGAGTGTGTGCATAAGCGAGTGTGTGCATGTAAGCGAGTGTGTGCATGTAAGCGAGTGTGTGCGTGTAAGCGAGTGTGTGCGTGTAAGCGAGTGTGTGCGTGTAAGCGAGTGTGTGCGTGTAAGCGAGTGTGTGCGCAAGCGAGTGTGTGCGCAAGCGAGTGTGTGCGCAAGCGAGTGTGTGTGTGTGTGCGCGCGCGCGTGTTAGTAGGGCACCCTTGTGCATTGTAGAAATCAACTTATTAAACAAATAGTAATTGTGACAAATATGGAGAGTGGTGATCTGGCTATCTAAATTTTACTGTGTCAGAAGTAAAAAACCACTCGCAGGGGATGCCCTAAGGGGAAAAAAAACATAATTTATGCTTACCTGATAAATTTATTTCTCTTGTAGTGTATTCAGTCCACGGGTCATCCATTACTTATGGGATATATTCCCTTCCCAACAGGAAGTTGCAAGAGGATCACCCAAGCAGAGCTGCTATATAGCTCCTCCCCTCACATGTCATATCCAGTCATTCGACCGAAACAAGACGAGAAAGGAGAAACCATAGGGAGCAGTGGTGACTGGAGTTTTAATTAAAATTTAGATCTGCCTTAAAAAAGACAGGGCGGGCCGTGGACTGAACACACTACAACAGAAATAAATTTATCAGGTAAGCATAAATTATGTTTTCTCTTGTTAAGTGTGTTCAGTCCACGGGTCATCCATTACTTATGGGATACCAATACCAAAGCTAAAGTACACGGATGATGGGAGGGACAAGGCAGGAACTTTAAACGGAGGGAACCACTGCCTGCAGAACCTTTCTCCCAAAAACAGCCTCCGAAGAAGCAAAAGTGTCAAATTTGTAAAATTTTGAAAAGGAATGAAGCGAAGACCAAGTCGCAGCCTTGCAAATCTGTTCAACAGAGGCCTCATTCTTAAAGGCCCAGGTGGAAGCCACAGCTCTAGTGGAATGAGCTGTAATTCTTTCAGGGGGCTGCTGTCCAGCAGTCTCATAGGCTAAACGTATTATGCTACGAAGCCAAAAGGAGAGAGAGGTAGCCGAAGCTTTTTGACCTCTCCTCTGCCCAGAGTAAACGACAAACAGGGAAGAAGTTTGACGAAAATCTTTAGTTGCTTGCAAATAGAACTTCAGGGCACGGACTACGTCCAGATTATGCAAAAGTCTTTCCTTCTTTGAAGAAGGGTTAGGACATAATGATGGAACAACAATCTCTTGATTGATGTTCCTGTTAGAAACTACCTTAGGTAAGAACCCAGGTTTAGTACGCAGAACTACCTTGTCTGAATGAAAAATCAGATAAGGAGAATCACAATGTAAGGCAGATAGCTCAGAGACTCTCCGAGCCGAGGAAATAGCCATCAAAAACAGAACTTTACAAGATAACAGCTTAATATCAATGGAATGAAGGGGTTCAAACGGAACTAAGTTTAAGCTCCACGGTGGAGCAACAGTCTTAAACACAGGCTTAATCCTAGCCAAAGCCTGACAAAAAGCCTGAACGTCTGGAACCTCTGCCAGACGTTTGTGTAAAAGAATAGACAGAGCAGAAATCTGTCCCTTCAACGAACTAGCAGATAAGCCCTTTTCTAAACCCTCTTGTAGAAAAGACAATATCCTAGGAATCCTAACCTTACTCCATGAGTAACTCTTGGATTCACACCAATACAAGTATTTACGCCATATCTTATGGTAAATTTTTCTGGTAACAGGTTTCCGAGCCTGTATTAAGGTATCAATAACCGACTCCGAGAAGCCACGCTTTGATAGGATCAAGCGTTCAATCTCCATGCAGTCAGTCTCAGAGAAATTAGATTTGGATGGTTGAAAGGACCCTGAATTAGAAGGTCCTGCCTCAGAGGCAGAGACCATGGTGGACAGGACGACATGTCCACTAGGTCTGCATACCAGGTCCTGCGTGGCCACGCAGGCGCTATCAGAATCAACAATGCTCTCTCCTGTTTGATCTTGGCAATCAGTCGAGGAAGCAGCGGAAAAGGTGGAAACACATAAGCCATGTTGAAAACCCAAGGGGCTGCTAGAGCATCTATCAGCGCCGCTCCTGGGTCCCTGGACCTGGATCCGTAACAAGGAAGTTTGGCGTTCTGGCGAGACGCCATGAGATCCAGTTCCGGTTTGCCCCAACGACGAATCAGTTGGGCGAAGACCTCCGGATGAAGTTCCCACTCCCCCGGATGAAAAGTCTGGCGACTTAGAAAGTCTGCCTCCCAGTTCTCCACGCCTGGGATGTAGATCGCTGATAGGTGGCAAGAGTGAGACTCTGCCCAGCAAATTGTCTTTGAGACTTCTAACATCGCTAGGGAACTCCTGGTTCCCCCTTGATGGTTGATGTAAGCCACAGTCGTGATGTTGTCCGACTGAAATCTGATGAACCTCAGTGTTGCTAACTGAGGCCAAGCTAGAAGAGCATTGAATATTGCTCTTAATTCCAGAATATTTATTGGGAGGAGTTTTTCCTCCTGAGTCCACGATCCCTGAGCCTTCAGGGAGTTCCAGACTGCGCCCCAACCTAGTAGGCTGGCATCTGTTGTTACAATCGTCCAATCTGGCCTGCGAAAGGACATCCCTTTGGACAGATGGACCCGAGAAAGCCACCAGAGAAGAGAATCTCTGGTCTCTTGATCCAGATTTAGTAGAGGGGACAAATCTGAGTAATCCCCATTCCACTGACTTAGCATGCATAATTGCAGCGGTCTGAGATGCAGGCGCGCAAATGGTACTATGTCCATTGCCGCTACCATTAAGCCGATTACTTCCATGCACTGAGCTACTGACGGGCGTGGAATGGAATGAAGGACACGGCAAGCATTTAGAAATTTTAATAACCTGGACTCCGTCAGGTAAATTTTCATCTCTACAGAATCTATAAGAGTCCCTAGGAAGGGAACTCTTGTGAGTGGTAATAGAGAACTCTTTTCCCCGTTCACCTTCCACCCATGCGACCTCATAAATGCCAGAACTATCTCTGTATGAGACTTGGCAATTTGAAAACTTGACGCTTGTATCAAAATGTCGTCTAGGGGGGGGGCGGAGCCAACAGCTAAGCAGAGAGGACGTGTTTTAGAGAGCTCCTGCAAAGATTTACTTAAAATAACAGCAAATTGCAGTTTATTCACTGTAATTTGCCCCAATCCTAATAATCTGCGAGCAGGACTGCTCTTACTATGATTGTGACTCACCTTACTTCTTAGTCAAGACGGATATTCATCCTACTTACCTCCGTTAACTGAGAAGTGACTAGGCCATTGTCGCCTACAAAAATTTTGATGTCAGATATGGAGGGAGACTCCGCAGATATATACGAAGCATTGTGGAAGCTTAACCTACAACTGGATGCTGGCTATGATGAACTATCAGCCTGCCTAAGGTTCAATGGGGATCAGCAGGCGGCCCCGACGCAAGACAGAGGGGGTATTAAACAGCTACCGACCGGCAAAAAGCAACACCCCTCACGAGAGGAACAGATAAGAGCGGCGATGGGAGAAGTCATACCTAGAATGGCCGATATCGCTGTGCAATCCATTGTACTGAACAGTGGCCATGTAACAGAAGCTGAAAGAACACTTCGCGCTCAATACAAGATTCCCGAACCGGCATAGCAACTCAGAGTATTGTGTGCCCCAGGAGGGGTCGTGTACTTACAAGATGGCGCCATTTCCTTTACATCCTCAGACACGGAGCCTATGGTGCTGCTCGCAGGGTCACTCTTGGCACTGCACACAGTGGAGCAGAGTAAAAAACCTGAGGTTAGTACCACAGCTAACAAGGAGGAGGCCAGATTTACACTGCCTAACGCTGACCGCTTGACACACTTATGGGAGAACTCTACATATGCTGACACGGGTCTTGATGCTCGAGCTGGAATCGGGTAAACTCTTTTTTTTTTTTTGAAGACCCGGACAGGTCAGGAGAAGGGGTTTGTGAACAATTGCCTGATCTTTTTGGGGTATGGGATGAATACCCGGTAATTAAAGCATTCGGACTCCTTTTATGTCTATCTACAGCATGTTATAAGCAGTCCCTAACTGCGCTCATATTTAAAGCTCTGTTGTTATTGTGCAGGACATGAGACATACTTTACTAGCTGAGAAACCCTTATATTCTATATACCCAAATACTGATCCTCAGGCTTACTTTTATACAGATGATGCTGGTATGTGGACGAAATACAGAGTTTACAATTTTGGCAGTAACACTAATGCTACGTATGTCCCCCTCGGGAATGGAGTGAGTTAACGCAGCAGAGTCCACAGAACTGTATGAGAGTTAACTTTCCAGCGTAGTGGAGATTAGCGCATGTTAAACTCACATCAATAGACGTTTGCCAATGCTTTTATGCGCGGACTGTTTAAGATAACTTTGTGATTGCTCAAGTTAAAGTTAAGAATGTTCCTCCTTACTTCCATTAAGCCTGTGTATAAGAGATTCTTATGTGTTACCTTATTTACCTAATTTTACTCCATAGAGCTCACTTTAGATAATCTATGTAAGCCCAATGCTCACTGTCTTAGAATTAATTAATTTCTTATGTTTAAGCATGCTCTCTGCTACATCCTTACTTTGGGCCATTAGATTGTCAGAGAAAGTGTGTTAGAGATTATATTGATGCATCCCCTGCCCTGTTAAAGATATCTTGTGGACTCTGATACTGTCTGCAATATATTACCCTCAACCTTTAATAACAGCAACTCACAATCTTCCCTTTTCAAAATGTCTCCCTCTGCTCCCCTCGCTGCTGAGCTTGTTTATTTTAGGACTAACCGTTTACTGGTAGCAATACTTTATATTTACTACTTAACTTAACCACTATATTATGCTATAGGTATGTTATTAAGGGATGATGCACATCCCAAGTACTACTAAACCTGGGTCTTTGGCTTATCGCTGTAATGGTAAGAGTGAACTTGCCTTACTGAACAGGGTCTAACATTTTCAAATACCACATTAGCTCATAGGTTGACTGAAGCGAAGGTGTATCAGTAGAATAATCAGGTACAGTTCAGGCGCATTTCTCAAGCCATTTGCTAGCTTCAAATGTCACACATGTTTGTTCCAAGAACAGAATATATGCTCTGTATATATACACAAACCTATATGATTAACAATTGCTATGCATTCTCACTTAGTACCTATATGAGTCTTCCCTCTTTAGGTAGCCTAGGGGGTTTATTTTAGGCCCAGATGCGCACCTTACAAGCTGTAACTGGTAGGTATGCAGCTTATGAGACAGAATACTTAATTTTTCTTTCAATTTACTCCCAATATAAAGCAAAGATCCCACATCTCATCATCTACTTTTATAGTGATTCTTTACATGGCTTTTCAAGATATTTAGGCTATTTCTCAGCTCCACTGCTTATTGTTAATGATGATAGGGTTAACATGTCAGATGTAGTGATTTATTGTGTGCATGTGGTCTTAATTTCACATTACTCTCATGCTATCTCCTACTTACAGTATATGAAATACTTATATTAACAGCTATCTAACGTTGGCCTATAAAATTATAAACTTAGCTCAAATATCGTTATGTATAGAGAATGAATGTTACTGATCCTTTTGGGTTTGTCACACTACTGGCTCGTGAAAGCTCTAATATGTTATGTTCATTTTTGGCTAACTTTGTATGTTTTGCCTGCTTAGTTCAATATTGGTCATAACTCTTGTTAAATGTCTGAGGAACATTTTCTTGATTTTAACTTTTAGACCAGCTCTTACACAGGGAACATATGTTCTCGCCTAGTACTTAATAGCCACGCAAGCCAGATTTATTGTAAGATTTCTTTGCCCTTAATATTAGTTATGCAGTAAAACCAGCTAGTAATAAAGCTTAGGCATCCTATGCCATGCTAGCAGCATATGATGTACTCTATATGCATTCTCTCAGAAGCCTTGCACTAACCTACTGAGACACTCCGGGCTGATATACAGACACAATTTTATTCTTAGACCTACTGGTATCTGTTTATGTTGGCTAATTGCTATACAATTCTTATGACCCTAAAAATCTGAGCATTACTTAAATAATTTTTGCCTAAAATATGCCTTATTTATACATTCCAGTGTCATGCAGCTTACTGTTTAGCCCCTATACGGATATTGCAACAACTATAGGCAAGGTATATTTTTCACCTGTTATGTGTGCATGAGTATTTAAGTGTATAATATAAACAAGGTGTCATGCTCAGGTTTGTTCTGTGTCCCACATTGGTTATTTAGAAAGATGCAATCGCCCCCTCTTATTGCTGTTATATATTAACCCGTTTACTATTTAGGTCTGTGTTATGAGTACAGCTTCTTTTAAACCTCAAACTTTACATAATCATTTAAGACTCCGTCCCCCCCCCCCCCTCCTCACTTTTTCCTATACGTATAGCGGTGCTTACCCGCTGAATATCCCCCCCCCCCCCCCTGGATTTCTCAGCCCAAAAGTGGCTGATACATAAACCAACTCTCCACAGTTTGACTTCTCTGACCTGGATACATTATCGATTATTTTTTTATTTTTTTTATATAGCACTGTGGAGATTATATATTAAACAGATTACATAAAATGAAGTTATATTCCTTCTCGCCTAAACTCATTGTCTATTTTTCAGCTTACGATTTGTCATGTAATTATATTAGTACATGTATATCTTATTTTCCTCTTCCTAACAATGTTAATCTTTAGACAATGTATTATTTACACTGGTGTAATTTTTGCCTCAGGGCGATGTTTACTTGTAAATCTATGTGTTAAACTTCAATAAAAAATTATTTAAAAAAAAAAAAAATGTCGTCTAGGTACGGAGCCACCGCTATGCCTCGCGGTCTTAGCACCGCCAGAAGTGAACCCAGAACCTTTGTAAAAATTCTCTGGGCCGTAGCTAACCCGAAGGGAAGAACTACAAATTGGTAATGCCTGTCTAGAAAGGCAAATCTTAGGTACCGATAATGATCTTTGTGAATCGGTATGTGAAGGTAGGCATCCTTTAAGTCCACTGTGCTCATATACTGACCCTCTTGGATCATGGGTAGGATGGTTCGAATAGTTTCCATTTTGAATGATGGAACTCTTAGGAATTTGTTTAAGATCTTTAGGTCCAAAATTGGTCTGAAGGTTCCCTCTTTCTTGGGAACCACAAACAGATTTGAGTAAAATCCTTGCCCTTGTTCCGTCCGCGGAACTGGGTGGATCACCCCCATTAGAAAGAGGTCTTGTACACAGCCTAGAAACGCCTCTTTCTTTATTTGGTTTGCTGATAACCTTGAAAGATGAAATCTCCCTTGTGGAGGAGAAGCTTTGAAGTCCAGAAGATATCCCTGGGATATGATCTCCAAAACCCAGGGATCCTGGACATCTCTTGCCCAAGCCTGGGCGAAGAGAGAAAGTCTGCCCCCCACTAGATCCGTTTCCGGATAGGGGGCCCTCTCTTCATGCTGTCTTAGGGGCAGAAGTAGGTTTTCTGGCCTGCTTGCCCTTGTTCCAGGACTGGTTAGGTTTCCAGCCCTGTCTGTAACGAGCAACAGTTCCTTCCTGTTTTGGAGCGGAGGAAGTTGATGCTGCTCCTGCCTTGAAGTTACGAAAGGCACGAAAATTAGACTGTTTGGCCTTTGATTTGGCCCTGTCCTGAGGAAGAGTATGACCCTTACCTCCAGTAATGTCAGCAATAATTTCTTTCAAGCCGGGCCCGAATAAGGTCTGCCCTTTGAAAGGAATATTAAGCAATTTAGATTTAAAAGTCACGTCAGCTGACCAGGATTTAAGCCATAGTGCTCTGCGCGCCTGGATGGCGAATCCGGAGTTCTTAGCCGTTAGTTTGGTTAAATGTACGACGGCATCGGAAACAAATGCGTTAGCTAGCTTAAGTGCTTTAAGCTTGTCCATAATCTCATCCAATGGAGCTGTGCGAATGGCCTCTTCAAGAGACTCAAACCAGAATGCCCAGCAGCAGTGACAGGCGCAATGCATGCAAGGGGCTGTAAGATAAAACCTTGTTGAACAAACATTTTCTTAAGGTAACCTTCTAATTTTTTATCCATTGGATCCGAAAAAGCACAACTATCCTCCACCGGGATAGTGGTACGCTTAGCTAAAGTAGAAACTGCTCCCTCCACCTTATTGACCGTCTGCCATAAGTCTCGTGTGGTGGCGTCTATTGGAAACATTTTTCTAAATATAGGAGGAGGGGAGAAGGGCACACCAGGTCTATCCCACTCCTTGCTAATAATCTCTGTAAGCCTTTTAGGTATAGGAAACACGTCAGTACACACCGGTACCGCATAGTATCTATCCAGCCTACATAATTTCTCTGGAATTGCAACCGTGTTACAATCATTCAGAGCCGCTAATACCTCCCCTAGCAATATACGGAGGTTCTCAAGCTTAAATTTAAAATTAGAAATCTCTGAATCCAGTCTCCCTGGATCAGAACCGTCACCCACAGAATGAAGCTCTCCGTCTTCATGTTCTGCAAATTGTGACGCAGTATCGGACATGGCTCTCACATCATCAGCGCGCTGTGTCCTTAACCCAGAGCTATCGCGCTTGCCTCTTAATTCTGGCAATTTAGATAATACCTCTGTCATAACAGTAGCCATGTCTTGCAAAGTGATTTGTAAGGGCCTCTCTGATGTACTTGGCGCCACAATATCACGCGCCTCCTGAGCGGGAGGCGAAGGTACTGACACGTGAGGAGAGTTAGTCGGCATAACTTCCCCCTCGTTGTCTGGTGATAATTTCTTTACAGATAAAGACTGACTTTTATTTAAAGTAACATCAATACATTTAGTACACATATTTCTATGGGGCTCCACATTGGCCTTCAAACATAGTGAACAAACAGATTCATCTGTGTCAGACATGTTTAAACAGACTAGCAATGAGACTAGCAAGCTTGGAAAATACTTTCAATAAATTGACAAGCAATATAAAAGACGCTACTGCGCCTTTAAATGGCACAAAAAAACTGTCACAGTTGAAATAACAATGAACCAAATTTTCACAGTAAATGTATTAAGTTAGCAAAGGATTGCACCCACCAGCAAATGGATGATTAACCCCTTAATACCCAAAAACGGATAATCAATTTAACAATTAACGTTTTTATCACAGTCTAACACACTGTCACAGGTCTGCTGTGACTGATTACCTCCCTCAAAATGAATTTTGAAGACCCCTGAGCTCTCTAGAGACGTCCTGGATCATGGAGGAAGAAGCAGGAAGATTGTGACTGAAATAGGCCCCTCCCACTCATATTACAACAGTGGGAGACCTCAGTTAACTGTTTCTATGCAGAAATATACGTTAGCCATGTGGAAAATTCATGCCCCAATAAATTTTATCACCAAAGTACCTCACAAAAAACGATTAACATGCCAGTAAACGTTTTAACATCCATTTTAAAGGTTATATAGTGTTATTAATAAGCCTGCTACCAGTCGCTTCTACTGCAGTTAAGGCTCATACATTACTTCAGTAATAACAGCATTTTCTAGTCAAATTCTATTCCATAGAAAATTATTTTACTGCACATACATTCATCAGCCTGATACCAGTCGCTACTACTGCATTTAAGGCTGTACTCACATTACATCGGTATCAGCAGTATTTTCTTAGTCAATTCCATTCCTTAGAAAAATATTTTACTGCACATACCTCGTTTGCAGGGGACCCCGCATGCTATTCCCTTTTCTGAAGTTACCCCACTCCTCAGAATTTGCGAGAACAGCCAGTGGATCTTAGTTACTTCTGCTAAGATCATAGAAAACGCAGGCAGATTCTTCTTCTAAATACTGCCTGAGAGAAAAACAGCACACTCCGGTGCCATTTAAAATAAACTTTTGATTGAAGAAATAATTAGGTGTAAAAAACTCCACACTCCTCTCACGACCTCCATCTGTTGAGGGTTGCAAGAGAATGACTTGATATGACATGTGAGGGGAGGAGCTATATAGCAGCTCTGCTTGGGTGATCCTCTTGCAACTTCCTGTTGGGAAGGGAATATATCCCATAAGTAATGGATGACCCGTGGACTGAATACACTTAACAAGAGAAAAGGTTCCTTTCCTGCAAGTTGCGAGATGTCTCGTAAAGAAAGTAATGGTATTTGCTGAAAAGGAAAACTAAACTGAGGAGAGAGAAGATAGCAGGGAATAGGGAACCGGCAGTCACTACAAATCAGATTACTTATAGTACATTGTCATATAGTCGCCTCTATTTGTGTCGTTTTATTATTAGGGTAATAAGGGTTTTATGTAGTTTGACACCCTCCCCACCTTTCAGTTTGCTGGGAAAAAAAAGCAAGATCTGCAGAGAACGTTTACAGAATACATCAGACCTGGAGGAGAAATTTAATCTACGCCCATGCAACGCCCCTGTTCAGTTACTAGCAGAGGCAGGAAACTAATATTACAATAAGGAAAATAATACAGTTTGAATTTCATATAAGTAATATGAATGTTCAGCATTTTTTGAATGTGCAGTGTAGCTTTATTCGCATTTCTATTTTGAACCCTAAAGTGATTATAAACTCCGATGCGTGAATTTATCAAGTTTAAAAATGAATAAAAAAAAAAAAAACATATGGTGGTGGTGCAACGCGGTCCAAAATTTCTGGAGAGACATAATTGGAGAAATAGAAAAAGTGCTAGATACCCAATTACCTCTAGATCCCACAATCTGGTTACTAAGCAGACCTCCTAACATTAAACAGAAACACCACCTCAAACTTTTCTACATCATGACTAACAGTGCCAGATATCTCCTAGCTAGAAATTGGAAAAGTAAAGAGGTCCCCTCCACGTCAATGTGGATAAATAGAGTCTCAGAATTTCTTGACTTAGAAGAATTTTACTTCATTAAATATGCCAAAATGGAGGTATATGCTGAAATGTCCGTATTGTGGGAACATTATCTTAAACCCTAACACTATACAACTATTAAGCTTAAACAAATTGAGCCATAGCATAAATATCTTTTTGCACCTCAATAGCATAAACGAGATGGGAAATAAAAATACATTACCACACTCAAAATACATTGGAAGTCCAAATAGAATTCTTAACGAGTCAACCACTCATTATGAAAGAAAAACGTAGTCACAAAAACCACCTTATTATGTACAGTATTACCATCCCCCTAATCCCTCCACCTCCCCTCTTCTTCCTTCCCTCTCCCCAACTCGCCCTTTTTGTTCTATCACACTTGTTCATATAATTCTTTATAAAACCGAGGTTTACTAGGTGAGATCCAAGAGTGATCTCACATAATTTAAAGGAGCCTTTTACCACTCTCTGGTTAATAAGAGGTCCAAAAGAGGCCTCCCGCGATCACTAAAAGGCTCAAAAGAATGTAAGGCATGTTATATAATGTAAAGAATGCACTCTAACATTGTTTTGTTTTATTTCTTATAATGATTTCAAGAAATATGTAAGCCTTATTACAAACCTCAATAAAGAAAAAAAAAACAAAAACAAAAAAAAAAAACATAATTTATGTAAGAACTTACCTGATAAATTCATTTCTTTCATATTAGCAAGAGTCCATGAGCTAGTGACGTATGGGATATACATTCCTACCAGGAGGGGCAAAGTTTCCCAAACCTCAAAATGCCTATAAATACACCCCTCACCACACCCACAATTCAGTTTAACGAATAGCCAAGCAGTGGGGTGATAAGAAAGGAGCGAAAGCATAAAAAATATCCGCTGAAAAAATAATCCACGACCAAATCAAAAAGTTTTAATCTTATAATGAAAAAAACTGAAATTATAAGCAGAAGAATCAAACTGAAACAGCTGCCTGAAGTACTTTTCTACCAAAAACTGCTTCAGAAGAAGAGAAAACATCAAAATGGTAGAATTTAGTAAAAGTATGCAAAGAAGACCAAGTTGTTGCTTTGCAAATCAGATCAACAGAAGCTTCATTCTTAAAAGCCCAGGAAGTAGAAACTGACCTAGTAGAATGAGCTGTAATCCTTTGAGGCGGGGATTTACCCGACTCTACATAAGCATGATGAATCAAAGACTTTAACCAAGACGCCAAAGAAATGGCAGAAGCCTTCTGACCTTTCCTAGAACCTTTCTGAAATCTTTAGTAGCTTCAACATAATATTTCAAAGCTCTTACTACATCCAAAGAATGTAAAGATCTCTCCAGAGAATTCTTATGATTAGGACACAATGAAGGGACAACAATTTCTATACTAATGTTGTTAGAATTCACAACTTTAGGTAAAAAATTAAATGAAGTTCACAACACCGCCTTATCCTGATGAAAAATCAGAAAAGGAGATTCACAAGAAAGAGCAGATAACTCAAACTCTTCTAGCAGAAGAGATGGCCAAAAGGAACAAAACTTTCCAGGAAAGTAATTTAATATCCAGAGAATGCATAGGTTCAAACGGAGGAGCAGGTAAAGCCCTCAGAACCAAATTGAGTCTCCAAGGAGGAGAGATTGACTTAATGACAGGCTTGATACGAACCAAAGCCTGTAGAAAACAATGAATATCAGGATGATTAGCAATCTTTCTGTGAAAAAGAACCGAAAGAGCAGAGATTTGTCCTTTCAAGGAACTTGCAGACAAACCCTTATCCAAACCATCTTGAAGAAATTGTAAAATTCTAGGAATTCTAAAAGAATGCCAAGAGAGTTTATGTGAAGAACACCAAGAAATGTAAGTCTTCCAGACTCGGTAATAGATCTTTCTAGACACAGATTTACGAGCCTGTAACATAGTATTAATCACTGAGTCAGAGAAACCTCTATGACTAAGTATTAAGCGTTCAATCTCCATACCTTCAAATTGAATGATTTGAGATCCTGATGGAAAAATGGGCCTTGAGACAGAAGGTCTGGCCTTAACGGAAGTGTCCAAGGTTGGCAACTGGCCATCCAAACGAGATCCGCATACCAAAATCTGTGTGGCCATGCTGGAGCCACCAGCAGTACAAACAAACGCTCCATTAGGATTTTGGAAATCACTCTTGGAAGAAGAACTAGAGGCGGAAAGATATAAGCAGGTTGATAATTCCAAGGAAGTGACAACGCGTCCACTGCTTCCGCCTCAGGATCCCTGGATCTGGACAGATACCTGGGAAGTTTCTTGTTTAGATGAGAGGCCATCAGATCTATTTCTGGAAGTCCCCACATCTGAACAATCTGAAGAAATACCTCTGGGAGAAGAGACCATTCGCCCGGATGTAACGTCTGGCGACTAAGATAATCCGCTTCCCAATTGTCTATACCTGGCATGTGAACAGCAGAAATTAGACAGAGGCTGGATTCCGCCCATACAAGTATCCGAGATACTTCTTTCATAGCCTGAGGACTGTGAGTCCCCCCTTGATGATCGACATATGCCACGGTTGTGACATTGTCTGTCTGAAAACAAATTAACGATTCTCTCTTCAGAAGAGGCCAGAACTGAAGAGCTCTGAAAATCGCACGAAGTTCCAAAATGTTGATTGGTAATCTCGCCTCCTGAGATTCCCAAACCCCCTGCGCTGTCAGAGATCCCCATACAGCTCCCCAACCTGAAAGACTTGCATCTGTTGAGATCACAGTCCAGGTTGGACGAACAAAAGAGGCCCCTTGAACTAAACTATGGTGATCTAACCACCAAGTCAGAGAAGATCAAACATTGGGATTTAAGGATATTAATTGTGATATCTTTGTATAATCCCTGCACCATTGGTTCAGCATACATTGCGTCCGATGCAGCAGTCATGAGACCTAAAATTTCCATGCACAAAGCTACCGAAGGGAAAGATTGAGACAAGCTGAAACCAATTTCAGACGTCTCTTTTCTGTTAGAGACAAGGTCATGGACACTGAATCTATTTGGAAACCCAAAAAGGTTACCCTTGTCTGAGGAATCAAGGAAATCTTTGGTAAATTGATCCTCCAACCATGTCTTTGAAGAAACAACACAAGTTGATTAGTGTGAGATTCTGCAGAATGTAAAGACTGAGCAAGTACCAAGATATCGTCCAAATAAGGAAATACCGCAATACCCTGCTCCCTGATTACAGAAAGAAGGGCACAGAGAACCTTCGAAAAGATCCTTGGAGCTGTTGCTAGGCCAAAAGGAAGAGCAACAAACTGGTAATGCTTGTCTAGAAAAGAGAATCTCAGGAACAGATAATGGTCCGGATGAATTGGAATATGAAGATATGCATCCTGTAAGTCTATTGTGGACATATAATGCCCTTGCTGAACAAAACGCAGAATAGTCCTTATAGTCACCATCTTGAATGTTGGTAACCTTACATAACGATTCAATATTTTTAGATCCAGAACTGGTCTGAAAGAATTCTCTTTCTTTGGAACAATGAACAGATTTGAATAAAACCCCAGGCCCTGTTCCAGAACTGGAACTGGCACAATTACCCCAGCTGACTCCAGATCTGAAACACATTTCAGAAACGCTTGAGCCTTTACTGGGTTTACTGAAATGCGTGAAAGAATCTTCTCACAGGCGGTCTTACCTTGAAACCTATTCTGTACCCTTGTGAAACAATGTTCTGAATCCAAAGACTTTGAATCGAATTGATCCAAACATCTTTGAAAAATCGTAACCTGCCCCCTACCAGCTGTGCTGGAATGAGGGCCGCACCTTGATGCGGATTTGGGAGCTGGTTTTGACTTTCTAAAAGGCTTGGATTTATTCCAGACTGGAGAAGGTTTCCAAACGGAAACTGTTCCTTTAGAGGAAGGGTCAGGCTTTTGTTCCTTATTCTGACGAAAGGAACGAAAACGATTAGCAGTCCTATATTTACCTTTAGATTTTTTATCCTGAGGTAAAAAGGCTCCCTTCCCCCCAGTAACAGTTGAAATTATTGAGTCTAACTGATAGTAATAATAATTTATTACCTTGGAAAGAAAGAGAAAGCAAAGTTGACTTAGAAGTCATATCTGCATTCCAAGACTTAAGCCATAAAGCTCTTCTGGCTAAAATAGCTAAAGACATATACCTGACATCAATTCTAATGATATCGAAAATGGCATCACAAATAAAGTTATTAGCATGTTGAAGAAGTTTAACAATGCTATAAGCATTATGGTCTGACACTTGTTGCGCTAAAGCCTCCAACCAGAAAGTTGAAGCTGCAGCAACATCAGCCAAAGAAATAGCAGGTCTAAGAAGATTACCTGAACATAAATAAGCCTTCCTTAGAAAGGATTCAAGCTTCCTATCTAAAGAATCCTTTAACGAAGTACTATCTGCCGTATGAATAGTAGTACGTTTAGCAAGAGTAGAGATAGCCCCATCAACTTTGGGGATTTTCTCCCAAAACTCTAATCTATCAGATGGCAAAGGGTACAATTTCTTAAACCTTGGAGAAGGAGTAAATTAAGAACCCAGACTATTCCATTCCCTAGAAATTACTTCTGAAATAGCATCAGGAACTGGAAAAACTTCTGGAATAACTACATGAGGTTTAAAAACTGAATTTAAACGCTTAGTAGTTTTAATATCAAGAGGACTAGACTCCTCCATATCTAAAGCAATCAACACTTCTTTAAGTAAAGAACGAATAAACTCCATCTTAAACAAATATGAAGATTTATCAGTGTCAATATCTGAGGTAGAATCTTCTGAACCAGATAGGTCCTCATCAGAAATAGATAAGTCAGAATGATGGCGGTCATTTAAAAATTCATCTGAAATATGTGAAGTTTTAAAATACCTCTTACATTTACTAGAAGGAGGAATAACAGACAGAGCCTTCCAAATAGAATTAGAAAAAAATTCTTTAACATTAACAGGAAAATCCTGAACATTAGATGTTGAAGGAACAACAACAGGTATTGGATTATTACTAATGGAAATATTATCAGCGTTGGATAGCTTATCATGACAACTAACACAAACTACAGCCGGAGGAACAGTTACCAAAAGTTTACAACAAATGCACTTAGCTTTGGTAGAACCGACATCAGGCAGCGCTTTTCCAGAAGTAGATTCTGATCCAGGGTCAGGTAGTGACATCTTGCAATATGTAAAAGAAAAAACAACATATAAAGCAAAATTATCAAATTCCTTAAATGGCAGTTTCAGGAATGGGAAAGAATGCAAAACAAAACAAGCCTCTAGAAAACCAGAAGCAACTAAAAAGTGAGACTGAAATAATGTGAAAAAAACTGGCGCCAAGTATGACGCCCACATTTTTGGCGCCACGAATGACGCCCATATTTTTTGGCGCCAAAAAAACGTCCGCAATACACATACATCAAAAAAATTACGCAATTACGTGAAAACTTCCGGCGCCAACTATGACGCCGGAAATGACGAATTTTTTTGCGCAAAAAAAGTCTCGCTCCAAGAATGACGCAATAAATAGAAGCATTTTCTGCACCCGCGAGCCTAACAGCCCGCAATTTTTGAAAAAAAGTTAATTGAAAATTTTAAGGTAAGAAAAAATAAAATTTATATGCATTTTCCCAAGAAAATGAAACTGACAGTCTGAATGAAGAAATACGGATTATCCTGAATCATGGCAAATATAAGTTTAAACACATATATTTAGAACTTTACATATAAAGTGCCCTACCATAGCTTTGAGTGTCATAAATAGAAAAACAGAATTTATGTTTACCTGATAAATTACTTTCTCCAACGGTGTGTCCGGTCCACGGCGTCATCCTTACTTGTGGGATATTCTCTTCCCCAACAGGAAATGGCAAAGAGCCCAGCAAAGCTGGTCACATGATCCCTCCTAGGCTCCGCCTACCCCAGTCATTCGACCGACGTTAAGGAGGAATATTTGCATAGGAGAAACCATATGGTACCGTGGTGACTGTAGTTAAAGAAAATAAATTATCAGACCTGATTAAAAAAAAAAAACCAGGGCGGGCCGTGGACCGGACACACCGTTGGAGAAAGTAATTTATCAGGTAAACATAAATTCTGTTTTCTCCAACATAGGTGTGTCCGGTCCACGGCGTCATCCTTACTTGTGGGAACCAATACCAAAGCTTTAGGACACGGATGAAGGGAGGGAGCAAATCAGGTCACCTAAATGGAAGGCACCACGGCTTGCAAAACCTTTCTCCCAAAAATAGCCTCAGAAGAAGCAAAAGTATCAAACTTGTAAAATTTGGTAAAAGTGTGCAGTGAAGACCAAGTCGCTGCCCTACATATCTGATCAACAGAAGCCTCGTTCTTGAAGGCCCATGTGGAAGCCACAGCCCTAGTGGAATGAGCCGTGATTCTTTCGGGAGGCTGCCGTCCGGCAGTCTCGTAAGCCAATCTGATGATGCTTTTAATCCAAAAAGAGAGAGAGGTAGAAGTTGCTTTTTGACCTCTCCTTTTACCGGAATAAACAACAAACATGGAAGATGTTTGTCTAAAATCCTTTGTAGCATCTAAATAGAATTTTAGAGCGCGAACAACATCCAGATTGTGCAACAAACGTTCCTTCTTTGACACTGGTTTCGGACACAGAGAAGGTACGATAATCTCCTGGTTAATGTTTTTGTTAGAAACAACTTTTGGAAGAAAACCAGGTTTAGTACGTAAAACCACCTTATCTGCATGGAACACCAGATAAGGAGGAGAACACTGCAGAGCAGATAATTCTGAAACTCTTCTAGCAGAAGAAATCGCAACTAAAAACAAAACTTTCCAAGATAATAACTTAATATCAACGGAATGTAAGGGTTCAAACGGAACCCCCTGAAGAACTGAAAGAACTAAGTTGAGACTCCAAGGAGGAGTCAAAGGTTTGTAAACAGGCTTAATTCTAACCAGAGCCTGAACAAAGGCTTGAACATCTGGCACAGCTGCCAGCTTTTTGTGAAGTAACACAGACAAGGCAGAAATCTGTCCCTTCAGGGAACTAGCAGATAATCCTTTTTCCAATCCTTCTTGAAGGAAGGATAGAATCTTAGGAATCTTTATTACTGCAATTGCGAAAAAACATGAAGGAATTGTTCAAAATTCACCAAATTTTCACCACAGTGTCTTAAAGCCTTAAAAGTATTGCACACCAAATTTGGAAGCTTTAACCCTTAAAATAACGGAACCTGAGCCGTTTTTAACTTTAACCCCTTTACAGTCCCTGGTATCTGCTTTGCTGAGACCCAACCAAGCCCAAAGGGGAATACGATACCAAATGACGCCTTCAGAAAGTCTTTTCTAAGTATCAGAGCTCCTCTCACATGCGACTGCATGTCATGCCTCTCAAAAACAAGTGCGCAACACCGGCGCGAAAATGAGGCTCTGCCTATGATTTGGGAAAGCCCCTAAATAATAAGGAGTCTAAAACAGTGCCTGCCGATATTATTATATCAAAATACCCAGATAAAATGATTCCTCAAGGCTAAATATGTGTTAATAATGAATCGATTTAGCCCAGAAAAAGTCTACAGTCTTAATAAGCCCTTGTGAAGCCCTTATTTACGATCTTTATAAACATGGCTTACCGGATCCCATAGGGAAAATGACAGCTTCCAGCATTACATCGTCTTGTTAGAATGTGTCATACCTCAAGCAGCAAGAGACTGCTCACTGTTCCCCCAACTGAAGTTAATTGCTCTCAACAGTCCTGTGTGGAACAGCCATGGATTTTAGTGACGGTTGCTAAAATCATTTTCCTCATACAAACAGAAATCTTCATCTCTTTTCTGTTTCTGAGTAAATAGTACATACCAGCACTATTTTAAAATAACAAACTCTTGATTGAATAATAAAAACTACAGTTAAACACTAAAAAACTCTAAGCCATCTCCGTGGAGATGTTGCCTGTACAACGGCAAAGAGAATGACTGGGGTAGGCGGAGCCTAGGAGGGATCATGTGACCAGCTTTGCTGGGCTCTTTGCCATTTCCTGTTGGGGAAGAGAATATCCCACAAGTAAGGATGACGCCGTGGACCGGACACACCTATGTTGGAGAAACATAATTTATGCTTACCTGATAAATTTATTTCTCTTGTAGTGTATCCAGTCCACGGATCATCCATTACTTATGGGATACCAATACCAAAGCTAAAGTACACGGATGATGGGAGGGACAAGGCAGGGATTAAGCGGAAGGAACCACTGCCTGAAGAACCTTTCTCCCAAAAACAGCCTCCGAAGAAGCAAAAGTATCAAATTTGTAAAACTTTGAAAAAGTGTGAAGCGAAGACCAAGTCGCGGCCTTGCAAATCTGTTCAACAGAGGCCTCATTTTTAAAGGCCCAGGTGGAAGCCACAGCTCTAGTAGAATGAGCTGTAATTCTTTCAGGGGGCTGCTGTCCAGCAGTCTCATAGGCTAGGCGTATAATACTCCGAAGCCAAAAGGAAAGAGAGGTTGCCGAAGCTTTTTGACCTCTGCTCTGTCCAGAATAAACGACAAACAGGGAAGATGTTTGACGAAAATCTTTAGTAGCTTGTAAGTAAAACTTCAAGGCACGGACTACGTCCAGATTATGTAAAAGACGTTCCTTCTTTGAAGAAGGATTAGGACACAATGATGGAACAACAATCTCTTGATTGATATTCTTGTTAGAAACCACCTTAGGTAAAAACCCAGGTTTGTTACGCAGAACTACCTTATCTGCATGAAAAATCAGATAAGGAGAATCACATTGTAAGGCAGATAGCTCAGAGACTCTCCGAGCCGAGGAAATAGCCATCAAAAACAGAACTTTCCAAGATAAAAGTTTAATATCAATGGAATGAAGGGGTTCAAACGGAACTCCTTGAAGAACTTTAAGAACCAAGTTTAAGCTCCATGGGGGAGCAACAGGTTTAAATACAGGCTTAATTCTAACCAAAGCCTGACAAAATGCCTGGACGTCTGGAACTTCTGCCAGACGCTTGTGCAAAAGAATAGACAGAGCAGAAATCTGTCCCTTTAAGGAACTAGCTGATAATCCTTTGTCCAAACCCTCTTGGAGAAAGGACAATATCCTAGGAATCCTAGCCTTACTCCATGAGTAATTCTTGGATTCACACCAGTAAAGATATGTACGCCATATCTTGTGATAGATTTTCCTGGTAACAGGCTTTCGTGCCTGTATTAAGGCATCAATGACTGACTCGGAGAAGCCACGCTTTGATAGAATCAAGCGTTCAATCTCCATGCAGTCAGTCTCAGAGAAATTAGATTTGGATGATTGAAAGGACCTTGTATTAGAAGGTCCTGTCTTAGAGGCAGAGTCCATGGTGGAAAGGATGACATGTCCACTAGGTCTACATACCAGGTCCTGCGTGGCCACGCAGGCGCTATTAGAATCACCGATGCTCTCTCCTGTTTGATTTTGGCAATCAGTCGAGGGAGCAGAGGAAACGGTGGAAACACATAAGCCAGGTTGAAGAACCAAGGCGCTGCTAGAGCATCTATCAGCGTCGCTTCTGGGTCCCTGGATCCGTAACAAGGAAGCTTGGCGTTCTGGCGAGACGCCATGAGATCCAACTCTGGTTTGCCCCAATGATGAATCAATTGAGCAAACACCTCCGGATGGAGTTCCCACTCCCCCGGGTGAAAAGTCTGACGACTTAGAAAATCCGCCTCCCAGTTCTCCACGCCTGGGATATGGATTGCTGACAGGTGGCAAGAGTGAGTCTCTGCCCGGCGAATTATTTTTGAGACTTCTGACATCGCTAGGGAACTCCTGGTTCCCCCTTGATGGTTGATGTAAGCCACAGTCGTGATATTGTCCGACTGAAATCTGATGAACCTCAGTGTTGCTAACTGAGGCCAAGCCAGAAGAGCATTGAATATTGCTCTTAACTCCAGAATATTTATCGGAAGGAGTTTCTCCTCCTGAGTCCATGATCCCTGTGCCTCCAGGGAGTATGACTGCACCCCAACCTAGAAGGCTGGCATCTGTTGTTACAATTGTCCAATCTGGCCTGCGAAAGGTCATACCCTCGGACAGGTGGACCCGAGACAACCACCAGAGAAGAGAATCTCTGGTCTCTTGATCCAGATTTAGCAGAGGGGACAAATCTGTGTAATCCCCATTCCACTAACTTAGCATGCATAATTTCAGCGGTCCGAGATGTAGGCGCGCAAATGGCACTATGTCCATTGCCGCTACCATTAAGCCGATCACCTCCATACACTGAGCCACCGAAGGGCGCGGAATGGAATGAAGAATACGGCAAGCATTTAGAAGCTTTGATAACCTGGACTCCGTCAAGTAAATTTTCTTCTCTACAGAATCTATAAGAGTCCCTAAGAAGGAGACTCTTGTGAGTGGGGATAGAGAACTCTTTTCCTCGTTCACTTTCCACCCGTGCGATCTCAGAAATGCCAGAACTATCTCTGTATGAGACTTGGCAATTTGAAAGCTTGACGCCTGTATCAGGATGTCGTCTAGATACGGAGCCACCGCTATGCCTCGCGGTCTTAGAGCCGCCAGAAGTGAGCCCAGAACCTTCGTAAAGATTCTCGGGGCTGTAGCCAACCCGAAGGGAAGAGCTACAAATTTGTAATGCCTGTCTAGAAAGGCAAACCTTAGGAACCGATGATGATCTTTGTGAATCGGTATGTGAAGGTAGGCATCCTTTAAGTCCACTGTGGTCATGTACTGACCCTCTTGGATCATGGGTAGGATGGTCCTAATAGTTTCCATTTTAAAAGATGGAACTCTGAGGAATTTGTTTAAGCTCTTTAGATCCAAAATTGGTCTGAAGGTTCCCTCTTTTTTGGGAACCACAAACAGATTTGAATAAAAACCCTGTCCTTGTTCCGTCCGCGGAACTGGATGGATCACTCCCATTACTAGGAGGTCTTGCACACAGCGTAGGAATGCCTCTTTCTTTATCTGATTTGCAGATAACCTTGAAAGATGAAATCTCCCTTGTGGAGGGGAAGCTTTGAAGTCCAGAAGATATGATCTCCAACGCCCAGGGATCCTGAACATCTCTTGCCCACGCCTGGGTGAAGAGAAAAAGTCTGCCCCCTACTAGATCCATCGCCGGATAGGGGGCCATTCCTTCATGCTGTCTTAGAGGCAGCAGCAGGCTTTCTGGCCTGCTTGCCTTTGTTCCAGGACTGGTTAGGTTTCCAGGCCTGCTTAGATTGAGCAAAAGTTCCCTCTTGTCTTGAAGCGGAGGAAGTTGATGCTGTACCTGCCTTGGAATTTCGAAAGGCACGAAAATTAGACTGTTTGGCCTTTGATTTGGCCCTGTCCTGAGGAAGGGTATGACCCTTACCTCCAGTAATGTCAGCAATAATTTCTTTCAAACCAGGCCCGAATAAGGTCTGCCCCTTGAAAGGAATGTTGAGTAATTTAGACTTTGAAGTCACATCAGCTGAACAGGATTTGAGCCATAGCGCCCTGAGCACCTGGATGGAGAATCCGGAATTCTTAGCCATTATTTTAGTCAAATGAACAATGGCATCAGAAACAAATGAGTTAGCTAGCTTAAGAGTTCTAAGCTTGTCAACAATTTCAGTCAATGGAGCTGTATGGATGGCCTCTTCCAGGGCCTCAAACCAGAATGCCGCCGCAGCAGTGACAGGCGCAATGCATGCAAGGGGCTGTAAAATAAAACCTTGTTGAATAAACATTTTCGTAAGGTAACCCTCCAATTTTTTATCCATTGGATCTGAAAAAGCACAACTGTCCACAACCGGGATAGTGGTACGCTTTGATGAAGTAGAAACTGCTCCCTCCACCTTAGGGACAGTCTGCCATAAGTCCCGTGTAGTGGCATCTATTGGAAACATTTTTCTAAATATAGGAGGTGGGGAAAAGGGCAAACCGGGCCTATCCCACTCCTTACTAATAATTTCTGTAAGCCTTTTAGGTATTGGAAAAACATCAGTACTCACCGGCACTGCATAGTATTTATCCAGCCTAAACAATTTCTCTGGCACTGCAATTGTGTCACAGTCATTCAGAGCAGCTAATACCTCCCCAAGCAATACACGGAGGTTAGCTTAAATTTAAAATTAGAAATCTCTGAATCAGGTCTCCCCGAATCAGAGACGTCACCCACAGACTGAAGCTCTCCGTCCTCAGGTTCTGCATATTGTGACGCAGTATCAGACATGGCTCTTACAGCATCTACGCGCTCTGTATCGCATCTAACCCCAGAGCTATCGCGCTTGCCTCTCAATTCAGGCAATCTGGATAATACCTCTGACAGGGTATTATTCATGATTGCAGCCATGTCCTGCAAAGTAATCGCTATGGGCGTCCCTGATGTACTTGGCGCCATATTAGCATGCGTCCCTTGAGCGGGAGGCGAAGGGTCCAACACGTGGGGAGAGTTAGTCGGCATAACTTCCCCCTCGACAGACCCCTCTGGTGACAATTCTTTTATAGATAAAGACTGATCTTTACTGTTTAAGGTGAAATCAATACATTTAGTACACATTCTCCTATGGGGCTCCACCATGGCTTTTAAACATAATGAACAAGTAGTATCCTCTGTTTCAGACATGTTTGTACAGACTAGCAATGAGACTAGCAAGCTTGGAAAACACTTTAAAGCAAGTTAACAAGCAATATAAAAAACGTTACTGTGCCTTTAAGAGAAACAAATTTTGACAAAATTTGAAATAACAGTGAAAAAAGGCAGTTACACTAACAAAATTTTTACAGTGTATGTAACAAGTCAGCAGAGCATTGCACCCACTTTCAAATGGATGATTAACCCCTTAATAACAAACAGAATAATAAATGACAAAAACGTTTTTTTAACACCGTCACAACAACTGCCACAGTCTACTGTGATTGTTACCGTCCTCAAACACGACTTTGAAACCTTTTGAGCCCTTCAGAGATGTCCTGTATCATGCAGAGGGAAGCTGAATGTCTCTGTCAGTATTTTTATCTGCACAGAAAAGCACTAAAATAGGCCCTTCCCACTCATATTGCAACAGTGGAAAGCCTCAGGAACTGTTTCTAGGCAAAAATCAAACCAGCCATGTGGAAAAAAACTAGGCCCCTATAAGTTTTGTCACCAAACATATATAAAAACGATTAAACATGCCAGCAAACGTTTCATATTACACTTTTATAAGAGTATGTATCTCTATTAATAAGCCTGATACCAGTCGCTATCACTGCATTTAAGGCTTTACTTACATTAATCCGGTATAAGCAGCATTTTCTAGCAAATTCCATCCCTAGAAAAATATTAACTGCACATACCTTATTGCAGGAAAACCTGCACGCCATTCCCTCTCTGAAGTTACCTCACTCCTCAGAATATGTGAGAACAGCCATGGATCTTAGTTACTTCTGCTAAGATCATAGAAAACGCAGGCAGATTCTTCTTCTAAATACTGCCTGAGATAAACAGTACACTCCGGTACCATTTAAAAATAACAAACTTTTGATTGAAGAAATAAACTAAGTATAAAACACCACTCTCCTCTTACGACCTCCATCTTTGTGGAGGGTTGCAAGAGAATGACTGGATATGGCAGTTAGGGGAGGAGCTATATAGCAGCTCTGCTGTGGGTGATCCTCTTGCAACTTCCTGTTGGGAAGGAGAATATCCCATAAGTAATGGATGATCCGTGGACTGGATACACTTAACAAGAGAAAACAGAATTTATGTTTACCTGATAAATTTCTTTCTCCAACGGTGTGTCCGGTCCACGGCGTCATCCTTACTTGTGGGATATTCTCTTCCCCAACAGGAAATGGCAAAGAGCCCAGCAAAGCTGGTCACATGATCCCTCCTAGGCTCCGCCTACCCCAGTCATTCGACCGACGTTAAGGAGGAATATTTGCATAGGAGAAACCATATGGTACCGTGGTGACTGTAGTTAAAGAAAATAAAATATCAGACCTGATTAAAAAAAAACCAGGGCGGGCCGTGGACCGGACACACCGTTGGAGAAAGAAATTTATCAGGTAAACATAAATTCTGTTTTCTCCAACATAGGTGTGTCCGGTCCACGGCGTCATCCTTACTTGTGGGAACCAATACCAAAGCTTTGGAACACGGATGAAGGGAGGGAGCAAATCAGGTCACCTAAATGGAAGGCACCACGGCTTGCAAAACCTTTCTCCCAAAAATAGCCTCAGAAGAAGCAAAAGTATCAAACTTGTAAAATTTGGTAAAAGTGTGCAGTGAAGACCAAGTCGCTGCCCTACATATCTGATCAACAGAAGCCTCGTTCTTGAAGGCCCATGTGGAAGCCACAGCCCTAGTGGAATGAGCTGTGATTCTTTCGGGAGGCTGCCGTCCGGCAGTCTCGTAAGCCAATCTGATGATGCTTTTAATCCAAAAAGAGAGAGAGGTAGAAGTTGCTTTTTGACCTCTCCTTTTACCTGAATAAACAACAAACAAGGAAGATGTTTGTCTAAAATCCTTTGTAGCATCTAAATAGAATTTTAGAGCGCGAACAACATCCAAATTGTGCAACAAACGTTCCTTCTTTGAAACTGGTTTTGGACACAGAGAAGGTACGATAATCTCCTGGTTAATGTTTTTGTTAGAAACAACTTTTGGAAGAAAACCAGGTTTAGTACGTAAAACCACCTTATCTGCATGGAACACCAGATAAGGAGGAGAACACTGCAGAGCAGATAATTCTGAGACTCTTCTAGCAGAAGAAATCGCAACTAAAAACAAAACTTTCCAAGATAATAACTTAATATCAACGGAATGTAAGGGTTCAAACGGAACCCCCTGAAGAACTGAAAGAACTAAATTGAGACTCCAAGGAGGAGTCAAAGGTTTGTAAACAGGCTTGATTCTAACCAGAGCCTGAACAAAGGCTTGAACATCTGGCACAGCTGCCAGCTTTTTGTGAAGTAATACCGACAAGGCAGAAATCTGTCCCTTCAGGGAACTTGCAGATAATCCTTTTTCCAATCCTTCTTGAAGGAAGGATAGAATCCTAGGAATCTTAACCTTGTCCCAAGGGAATCCTTTAGATTCACACCAACAGATATATTTTTTCCAAATTTTGTGGTAAATCTTTCTAGTCACAGGCTTTCTGGCCTGAACAAGAGTATCGATAACAGAATCTGAGAATCCTCGCTTCGATAAAATCAAGCGTTCAATCTCCAAGCAGTCAGCTGGAGTGAAACCAGATTCGGATGTTCGAACGGACCCTGAACAAGAAGGTCTCGTCTCAAAGGTAGCTTCCAAGGTGGAGCCGATGACATATTCACCAGATCTGCATACCAAGTCCTGCGTGGCCACGCAGGAGCTATCAAGATCACCGACGCCCTCTCCTGCTTGATCCTGGCTATCAGCCTGGGGATGAGAGGAAATGGCGGGAACACATAAGCTAGTTTGAAGGTCCAAGGTGCTACTAGTGCATCCACTAGAGCCGCCTTGGGATCCCTGGATCTGGCCCCGTAGCAAGGAACTTTGAAGTTCTGACGAGAGGCCATCAGATCCATGTCTGGAATGCCCCACAGGTGAGTGACTTGGGCAAAGATTTCCGGATGGAGTTCCCACTCCCCCGGATGCAATGTCTGCCGACTCAGAAAATCCGCTTCCCAATTTTCCACTCCTGGGATGTGGATAGCAGACAGGTGGCAGGAGTGAGACTCCGCCCAAAGAATAATTTTGGTTACTTCTTCCATCGCTAGGGAACTCCTTGTTCCCCCCTGATGGTTGATGTACGCAACAGTCGTCATGTTGTCTGATTGAAACCGTATGAACCTGGTCCTCGCAAGCTGGGGCCAGGCCTGGAGAGCATTGAATATCGCTCTCAGTTCCAGAATATTTATCGGTAGAAGAGATTCTTCCCGAGACCAAAGACCCTGAGCTTTCAGGGATCCCCAGACCGCGCCCCAGCCTATCAGACTGGCGTCGGTCGTGACAATGACCCACTCTGGTCTGTGGAACATCATCCCTTGAGACAGATTGTCCAGGGACAGCCACCAACGGAGTGAGTCTCTGGTTCTCTGATTTACTTGTATCTTCGGAGACAAGTCTGTATAGTCCCCATTCCACTGACTGAGCATGCACAGTTGTAATGGTCTTAGATGAATGCGCGCAAAAGGAACTATGTCCATCGCCGCCACCATCAACCCGATCACTTCCATGCACTGAGCTATGGAAGGAAGAGGAACGGAATGAAGTATCCGACAAGAGTCCAGAAGCTTTGTTTTTCTGGCCTCTGTTAGAAAGATCCTCATTTCTAAGGAGTCTATAATTGTTCCCAAGAAGGGAACCCTTGTTGACGGGGATAGAGAACTCTTTTCCACGTTCACTTTCCAGCCGTGAGATCTGAGAAAGGCCAGGACAATGTCCGTGTGAGCCTTTGCTTGAGGAAGGGACGACGCTTGAATCAGAATGTCGTCCAGGTAAGGTACTACTGCAATGCCCCTTGGTCTTAGCACCGCTAGAAGGGACCCTAGTACCTTTGTGAAAATCCTTGGAGCAGTGGCTAATCCGAAAGGAAGCGCCACGAACTGGTAATGTTTGTCCAGGAATGCAAACCTTAGGAACCGATGATGTTCCTTGTGGATAGGAATATGTAGATACGCATCCTTTAAATCCACCGTGGTCATGAATTGACCTTCCTGGATGGAAGGAAGGATAGTTCGAATGGTTTCCATCTTGAACGATGGGACCTTGAGAAATTTGTTTAAGATCTTGAGATCTAGGATTGGTCTGAACGTTCCCTCTTTTTTGGGAACTATGAACAGATTGGAGTAGAACCCCATCCCTTGTTCTCTTAATGGAACAGGATGAATCACTCCCATTTTTAACAGGTCTTCTACACAATGTAAGAACGCCTGTCTTTTTATGTGGTCTGAAGACAACTGCGACCTGTGGAACCTCCCCCTTGGGGGAAGTCCCTTGAATTCCAGAAGATAACCCTGGGAGACTATTTCTAGCGCCCAAGGATCCAGAACATCTCTTGCCCAAGCCTGAGCGAAGAGAGAGAGTCTGCCCCCCACCAGATCCGGTCCCGGATCGGGGGCCAATATTTCATGCTGTCTTGGTAGCAGTGGCAGGTTTCTTGGCCTGCTTTCCCTTGTTCCAGCCTTGCATTGGTCTCCAAGCTGGCTTGGCCTGAGAAGTATTACCCTCTTGCTTAGAGGACGTAGCACCTTGGGCTGGTCCGTTTTTACGAAAGGGACGAAAATTAGGTCTATTTTTTGCCTTGAAAGGCCGATCCTGAGGAAGGGCGTGGCCCTTACCCCCAGTGATATCAGAGATAATCTCCTTCAAGTCAGGACCAAACAACGTTTTCCCCTTGAAAGGAATGTTTAGTAGCTTGTTCTTGGAAGACGCATCAGCCGACCAAGATTTCAACCAAAGCGCTCTGCGCGCCACAATAGCAAACCCAGAGTTCTTAGCCGCTAACTTAGCCAATTGCAAAGAGGCGTCTAGAGTGAAAGAATTAGCCAATTTGAGAGCATTGATTCTGTCCATAATCTCCTCATAAGGAGGAGAGTCACTATCGAGCACCTTAAGCAGTTCCTCAAACCAGAAATATGCGGCAGTAGTGACAGGGACAATGCATGAAATGGGTTGTAGAAGGTAACCCTGCTGAACAAACATCTTTTTAAGCAAACCTTCTAATTTTTTATCCATAGGATCTTTGAAAGCACAACTATCCTCTATGGGAATAGTGGTGCGTTTGTTTAAAGTAGAAACCGCTCCCTCGACCTTGGGGACTGACTGCCATAAGTCCTTTCTGGGGTCGACCATAGGAAACAATTTTTTAAATATGGGGGGAGGGACGAAAGGAATACCGGGCCTTTCCCATTCTTTATTAACAATGTCCGCCACCCGCTTGGGTATAGGAAAAGCTTCTGGGAGCCCCGGCACCTCTAGGAACTTGTCCATTTTACATAGTTTCTCTGGGATGACTAAATTTTCACAATCATCCAGAGTGGATAATACCTCCTTAAGCAAAATGCGGAGATGTTCCAATTTAAATTTAAATGTAATCACATCAGATTCAGCCTGCTGAGAAATGTTCCCTAAATCAGTAATTTCTCCCTCAGACAAAACCTCCCTGGCCCCCTCAGATTGGGTTAGGGGCCCTTCAGAGATATTAATATCAGCGTCGTCATGCTCTTCAGTAACTAAAACAGAGCAGCCACGCTTACGCTGACAAGGGCTCATTTTGGCTAAAATGTTTTTGACAGAATTATCCATTACAGCCGTTAATTGTTGCATAGTAAGGAGTATTGGCGCGCTAGATGTACTAGGGGCCTCCTGAGTGGGCAAGACTCGTGTAGACGAAGGAGGGAATGATGCAGTACCATGCTTACTCCCCTCACTTGAGGAATCATCTTGGGCATCATTGTCATTATCACATAAATCACATTTATTTAAATGAATAGGAATTCTGGCTTCCCCACATTCAGAACACAGTCTATCTGGTAGTTCAGACATGTTAAACAGGCATAAACTTGATCAGAAAGTACAAAAAACGTTTTAAAATAAAACCGTTACTGTCACTTTAAATTTTAAACTGAACACACTTTATTACTGCAATTGCGAAAAAACATGAAGGAATTGTTCAAAATTCACCAAATTTTCACCACAGCGTCTTAAAGCCTTGAAAATATTGCACACCAATTTTGGAAGCTTTAACCCTTAAAATAACGGAACCGGAGCCGTTTTAAGCTTTAAACCCCTTTACAGTCCCTGGTATCTGCTTTGCTGAGACCCAACCAAACCCAAAGGGGAATACGATACCAAATGACGCCTTCAGAAGTCTTTTATAAGTATCAGAGCTCCTCTCACATGCGACTGCATGCCATGCCTCTCAAAAACAAGTGCGCAACACCGGCGCGAAAATGAGACTCTGCCTATGCTTTGGGAAAGCCCCTAAAGAATAAGGTGTCTAAAACAGTGCCTGCCGATATTATTATATCAAAATACCCAGATAAAATGATTCCTCAAGGCTAAATATGTGTTAATAATCAATCGATTTAGCCCAGAAAAAGTCTACAGTTTAAATAAGCCCTTGTGAAGCCCTTATTTACAATCGTAATAAACATGGCTTACCGGATCCCATAGGGAAAATGACAGCTTCCAGCATTACATCGTCTTGTTAGAATGTGTCATACCTCAAGCAGCAAGGGACTGCAAACTGTTCCCCCAACTGAAGTTAATTGCTCTCAACAGTCCTGTGTGGAACAGCCATGGATTTTAGTTACGGTTGCTAAAATCATTTTCCTCATACAAACAGAATTCTTCATCTCTTTTCTGTTTCTGAGTAAATAGTACGTACCAGCACTATTTGAAAATAACAAACTCTTGATTGAATAATGAAAAACTACAGTTAAACACTAAAAAACTCTAAGCCATCTCCGTGGAGATGTTGCCTGTACAACGGCAAAGAGAATGACTGGGGTAGGCGGAGCCTAGGAGGGATCATGTGACCAGCTTTGCTGGGCTCTTTGCCATTTCCTGTTGGGGAAGAGAATATCCCACAAGTAAGGATGACGCCGTGGACCGGACACACCTATGTTGGAGAAATAAGATTTACTTACCCTAAGACACTCATCTACATATAGCAGATAGCCAAACCAGTACTGAAACGAGAATCAGTAGAGGTAATGGTATATAAGAGTATATCGTCGATCTAAAAAAAGGGAGGTAGGAGAAGAAATCTCTACGACCGATAACAGAGAACCTATGAAATAGATCCCCTAGAGGAAGACCATGGTATTCAAATAGGCAATACTCTCTTCACATCCCTCTGACATTCACTGCACTCTGAGAGGAAAACCGGGCTCCAGCCTGCTGCGAAGCGCATATCAACGTAGAATCTAGCACAAACTTACTTCACCACCTCCATGGGAGGCAAAGTTTGTAAAACTGAATTGTTGGTGTGGTGAGGGGTGTATTTATAGGCATTTTGAGGTTTGGGAAACTTTGCCCCTCCTGGTAGGAATGTATATCCCATACGTCACTAGCTCATGGACTCTTGCTAATTACATGAAAGAAAACACACATGCTGTTCTCAACGCTGTAGTACACAGTGTATCACTACCGACAGGAAAATTCCCTTTTTACTATAAGCAGCGGTAGGATGTGAGCTACAACTGGGCGCCGTTTAAGTTCTGGTGATGCGGCTTAAAATTACCAGCATGGGAGCATAGGTTCACATAGGATGCAGCAGCCTGTCAAATACTAAATATATGTGTTTATAACTATGTAACAGCTCTCCACTATTAGTATAACGCTGTGGTATATGTTTAGGCAATTTATTTGTAGACAGAACTCAATTTGGGCATCTTATATAGCGCGGTTCAACGTCACCTTAAAAATATACTTTTGGGGGCCGTACGAACACGCACGACATATCTGTCAAGCACCGTGGATTTTCACAGCAGTTGGATAAATCTATATTACTTATTCCTGCAATACTATTTAGTATCTATGTATAAGCAGTGCTTCACCAGTAGGTTCAAAATATTATTAACCTTCTAAGATATTGAACGTGTGTCCATAGCAAACACAGGTGTATTGTATGTTGTTGTCATCTAGCTGTCTCTTACCGTAAGAATACGCTGCCATTGAGGCAAATACCCTCCTCTGAGATATAACGCTACTCACATATTGTTACTTCTATACTTGAGCTACATAGGTTCAGTTACCAGTATCAGTAGTGCAGTGTTTTTAATATCGTTGGGCAGCAAACAGTGTATCTTTTTTTTCCTTTGCTGTCATTTTAGTAGCAATAATAAAAGTTACATTTTAATAATATATTTACTATATCTGTTATCTACAGCATACTGTGCTCAGAGGCATTTATTTTTATCTCAGCCTACTCTACGGGTTGTGTTTTGTACCTAACAAAATTACTATTTATGCCCAACTACTTGTAACCCATAACAAATTTGAAGACAAGGTTGGCAATTACACTAATTCTAGAATCTCAGCTACCCCATTATTTGAGTATATGGTATTGTATGTCTAAAAAGGAACCACACTCCCTTTTTGTTTTTGAGTGGATGAGCTAAAGTATCCCATGGGAAATTGTTTAGAGCTGAATTTAAGGAGGTTGCTTTGAGTGAAGTATATGATATCAGCCTTCTGCTTACTAAACAAGCTAACGTCCTTGACCACTTAAATGGAGAATGGAGGCTTTTTACATTTAATGAAAATAAGTAACACTTGAGGACCCATAACATATTACAAAATAGTTGGATAAAACCTGGGGATTGGTTATTTAAGCGAGTTAGGGCTGTAAAGTATATCAATGGCGAAGCTTTCTATGACTTCACTTTTGTGGCTTATGGCTTCCATTTTACAGAAGCCCCCCCCCAAGAAATGTTAAAGAGTGGTGCTAAGGGTGGAGCAATAACTAAATAATCAGATATATATCCGTAATAATGTAAAGGTATACAAAACATTTACAAACAAGATAACTGATGGATCTTTGATGCAATTTAAACACAAAGAACAAATGAGTAACCACAACATGCATATCGAATCAAAAGTATTTCAATGGCAAAATTTGTAGAGAGTAATGCAATTCTGTGTAAATGAGCTCTTACCCCTCATTGTAAAGTAAGGTGGGGTAACGCATGAAAATTTTTTTAAATCAGAAGGGACATGTCAAGCTTGGAATATAAAGCAACACCATTACTGAAGCATACTTTGCCAATGGTGGTTAGTCTAGACTGAGATATAGTATAAAAATAAAACAAAAATGTAAAGAACCACTGAAACCTGTGGCACAAATTTATTCACCAGGGGCTCCTCCCTGAGCGCCTGTGTAACACAGCAGCCTTAATGATCCATCAAACACCTCACCAGAGGCCTGAGCGATCGTGTCACACAGCAGCCTTAATGATCCATCAAACACCTCACCAGAGGCCTGAGCGATCGTGTCACACAGCAGCCTTAATGATCCATCAAACACCTCACCAGAGGCCTGAGCGATCGTGTAACACAGCAGCCGTACTGATCCATCAAACACCTCACCAGAGGCCTGAGCGCCGGCGTCACACAGCAGCCGTACTGATCCATCAAACACCTCACCAGAGGCCTGAGCATCCATGTCACACAGCAGCCTTACTGATCCATCAAACACCTCACCAGAGGCCTGAGCGCCGGTGTAACACAGCAGCCTTAATGATCCATCAAACACCTCACCAGAGGCCTGAGCACCCATGTCACACAGCAGCCTTACTGATCCATCAAACACCTCACCAGAGGCCTGAGCACCCATGTCACACAGCAGTCTTACTGATCCACCAAACACCTCACCAGAGGCCTGAGCGCCCGTGTCACACAGCAGTCTTACTGATCCACCAAACACCTCACCAGAGGCCTGAGCGATCGTGTAACACAGCAGCCTTACTGATCCATCAAACACCTCACCTGAGGCCTGAGCGCCGGTGTCACACAGCAGCCTTACTGATCCATCAAACACCTCACCAGAGGCCTGAGCACCCATGTCACACAGCAGCCTTACTGATCCATCAAACACCTCACCAGAGGCCTGAGCGCCGGCGTCACACAGCAGCCTTACTGATCCACCAAACACCTCACCAGAGGCCTGAGCGCCAGTGTCACACAGCAGCCTTACTGATCCATCAAACACCTCACCAGAGTCCTGAGCGCCCGTGTCACACATAAGCCTTACTGATCCATAAAACACCTCACCAGAGGCCTGAGCGATCGTGTAACACAGCAGCCTTAATGATCCATCAAACACCTCACCAGAGGCCTGAGCGCCCATGTCACACAGCAGCCTTACTGATCCATCAAACACCTCACCAGAGGCCTGAGTGCCAGCATCACACAGCAGCCTTACTGATCCATTAAACACCTCACCAGAGGCCTGAGTACCGGCGTCACACAGCAGTCTTACTGATCCATCAAACACCTCACCAGAGGCCTGAGCACCGGCGTCACACAGCAGCCTTACTGATCCACCAAACACCTCACCAGAGGCCTGAGCGCCAGTGTCACACATAAGCCTTACTGATCCATCAAACACCTCACCAGAGGCCTGAGCGATCGTGTAACACAGCAGCCTTACTGATCCATCAAACACCTCACCAGAGGCCTGAGCGCCAGTGTCACACATAAGCCTTACTGATCCATAAAACACCTCACCAGAGGCCTGAGCGCCGGCGTCACACAGCAGCCTTACTGATCCACCAAACACCTCACCAGAGGCCTGAGCGATCGTGTAACACAGCAGCCTTAATGATCCATCAAACACCTCACCAGAGGCCTGAGCGTCCATGTCACACAGCAGCCTTACTGATCCATCAAACACCTCACCAGAGGCCTGAGCGATCGTGTAACACATAAGCCTTACTGATCCATCAAACACCTCACCAGAGGCCTGAGCGTCCATGTCACACAGCAGCCTTAATGATCCATCAAACACCTCACCTGAGGCCTGAGCACCCATGTCACACAGCAGCCTTACTGATCCATCAAACACCTCACCAGAGGCCTGAGCGCCCGTGTCACACAGCAGCCTTACTGATCCATCAAACACCTCACAAGAGGCCTGAGCGCCAGTGTCACACAGCAGCCTTACTGATCCATCAAACACCTCACCAGAGGCCTGAGCGCCCGTGTCACACAGCAGCCTTACTGATCCATCAAACACCACACCAGAGGCCTGAGCGCCAGTGTCACACAGCAGCCTTACTGATCCATCAAACACCTCACCAGAGGCCTGAGCACCGGCGTCACACAGCAGCCTTACTGATCCATCAAACACCTCACCAGAGGCCTGAGCGCCCATGTCACACAGCAGCCTTACTGATCCATCAAACACCTCACCAGAGGCCTGAGCGTCCATGTCACACAGCGGCCTTACTGATCCATCAAACACCTCACCAGAGGCCTGAGCGTCCATGTCACACAGGGGCCTTACTGATCCATCAAACATCTCACCAGAGGCCTGAGCACCCGTGTCACACAGCAGCCTTAATGATCCATCAAACACCTCACCAGAGGCCTGATCGCCCGTGTCACACAGCAGCCTTACTGATCCATCAAACACCTCACCAGAGGCCTGATCGCCCGTGTCACACAGCAGCCTTACTGATCCATCAAACACCTCACCAGAGGCCTGAGCGCCAGCGTCACACAGCAGCCTTACTGATCCATCAAACACCTCACCAGAGGCCTGAGCGCCCATGTCACACAGCAGCCTTACTGATCCATCAAACACCTCACCTGAGGCCTGAGCACCCATGTCACACAGCAGCCTTACTGATCCATCAAACACCTCACCAGAGGCCTGAGCACCGGCGTCACACAGCAGCCTTACTGATCCATCAAACACCTCACCAGAGGCCTGAGCGCCCATGTCCCACAGCAGCCTTACTGATCCATCAAACACCTCACCAGAGGCCTGAGCGCCAGCGTCACACAGCAGCCTTACTGATCCATCAAACACCTCACCAGAGGCCTGAGCGCCCATGTCCCACAGCAGCCTTACTGATCCATCAAACACCACACCAGAGGCCTGAGCGCCAGTGTCACACAGCAGCCTTACTGATCCATCAAACACCTCACCAGAGGCCTGAGCGCCAGCGTCACACAGCAGCCTTACTGATCCATCAAACACCTCACCAGAGGCCTGAGCGCCCATGTCACACAGCAGCCTTACTGATCCATCAAACACCTCACCTGAGGCCTGAGCACCCATGTCACACAGCAGCCTTACTGATCCATCAAACACCTCACCAGAGGCCTGAGCACCGGCGTCACACAGCAGCCTTACTGATCCATCAAACACCTCACCAGAGGCCTGAGCGCCCATGTCCCACAGCAGCCTTACTGATCCATCAAACACCTCACCAGAGGCCTGAGCGCCAGCGTCACACAGCAGCCTTACTGATCCATCAAACACCTCACCAGAGGCCTGAGCGCCCATGTCCCACAGCAGCCTTACTGATCCATCAAACACCACACCAGAGGCCTGAGCGCCAGTGTCACACAGCAGCCTTACTGATCCATCAAACACCACACCAGAGGCCTGAGCGCCAGTGTCACACAGCAGCCTTACTGATCCATCAAACACCTCACCAGAGGCCTGAGTGCCAGTGTCACACACCAGCCTTAGTGATCCATCAAACGCCTCACCAGAGGCCTTAGCGCCAGTGTCACACAGCAGCCTTACTGATCCATCAAACACCTCACCAGAGGCCTGAGCGCCCGTGTCACACAGCAACCTTACTGATCCATCAAAAATCTCACCAGAGGCCTGAGCGCCAGTGTCACACAGCAGTCTTACTGATCCATCAAACACCTCAGAGACCTGAGTGCCAGTGTCACACACCAGCCTTAGTGATCCATCAAACACCTCACCAGAGGCCTTAGCGCTGACGTCACACAGCAGCCTTACTGATCCATCAAACACCTCACCAGAGGCCTGAGCGCCAGCATCACGCAGCAGTCTTACTGGTCCATTAAACACCTCACCAGAGGCCTGAGTACCGGCGTCACACAGCAGCCTTACTGATCCATCAAACACCTCACCAGAGGCCTGAGCACCGGCGTCACACAGCAGCCTTACTGATCCATCAAACACCTCACCTGAGGCCTTAGCGCCGGCGTCACACAGCAGCCTTACTGACCCATAAAACACCTCAACAGAGGCCCCTCCCTGAGCGCCAGCGTCACACAGCAGCCTTACTGATCCATCAAACACCTCACCAGAGGCCTGAGCGCCCGTGTCACACATAAGCCTTACTGATCCATCAAACACCTCACCAGAGTCCTGAGCGCCAGTGTCACATATAAGCCTTACTGATCCATAAAACACCTCACCAGAGTCCTGAGCGCCCGTGTCACACAGCAGCCTTACTGATCCATAAAACACCTCACCAGAAGCCTGAGCGCCAGTGTCACACAGCAGCCTTACTGATCCATAAAACACCTCACCAGAATCCTGAGCGCCAGTGTCACACAGCAGCCTTACTGACCCATAAAACACTTCAACAGAGGCCCCTCCCTGAGCGCCAGCATCACGCAGCAGCCTTACTGATCCATCAAACACCTCACCAGAGGCCTGAGCGCCAGCGTCACACAGCAGCCTTACTGATCCATCAAACACCTCACCAGAGGCCTGAGCGCCAGTGTCACACAGCAGCCTTACTGATCCATCAAACACCTCACCTGAGGCCTGAGCACCCATGTCACACAGCAGCCTTACTGATCCATCAAACACCTCACCAGAGGCCTTAGCGCCGGCGTCACACAGCAGCCTTACTGACCCATAAAACACCTCAACAGAGGCCCCTCCCTGAGCGCCAGCGTCACACAGCAGCCTTACTGATCCATCAAACACCTCACCAGAGGCCTGAGCCCCCGTGTCACACATAAGCCTTACTGATCCATAAAACACCTCACCAGAGTCCTGAGCGCCCGTGTCACACATAAGCCTTACTGATCCATAAAACACCTCACCAGAGGCCTGAGCGCCCGTGTCACACATAAGCCTTACTGATCCATCAAACACCTCACCAGAGGCCTTAGCGCCAGCGTCACACAGCAGCCTTACTGACCCATAAAACACCTCAACAGGGGCCCCTCCCTGAGCGCCAGCATCACACAGCAGCCTTAATGATCCATCAAAAACCTCAGAGGCCTCTCCCTGAGCGCCAGCATCACACAGCAACCTTACTGATTCATCAAACACCTCATCAGAGGCCCCTCCCTGAGCGCCGGCGTCACACAGCAGCCTTACTGATCAAGGAAACACATCACCAGAGGCCTGAGCGCCAGCGTCACAGAGCAGCCTTACTGATCCATCAAACAGCTCACCAGAGGCCTGAGCACCAGCGTCACAGAGCAGCCTTAAGATCAAGGAAACACATCAAAAGAGGCCCCCTTCCTGATCGCCAGCGTCACACATCACCAGAGGCCTGAGAGCCGGCGACGCACAGCAACATTACTGATCAAGGAAACACTGGGTTGTGACCTCAAGATGTAGGAGCAAAAGTAATTTGCATAAGAAGTTTATTCTAGGAATACATTTCAAAACAGAGCCACAATGGTGGTGTTCTCTACTAGTGGTGTGATTATAAGTGTTGCCAATTATTAGAAAACTTGTAAAGTCATTGGTGATATAAATAGGTATAATTAGGTATAAATAGGTCATCAACAGAGCCCAGTGCAGCCTTAGGTTTTCGCTAGTAAATAAAAGCTGCACATACTGATTATACACACTATATATACTCACAGTGTTCCCAGTATGGTATGGTGTGCTCCCTACACCTCCAGCAATGCTAAACCCAAGCCCCTTGTCATTTCTCATGAGGCAGGTAGAGATCCTTTGGCACGGTCTACGAAGGGAGCCTTCCTCCTCCTCCTCCTCTTCTTCTGGTAAGTGGATAGCGCTGCGTCTGTCTCGGGGATTATAATCATCCTCCGGGCGCAAGGGAGTGACCGTGATGGGGTTTTCAGGCTCCACCATCCTCTCTCGCAGTACAATCATGGAGACTGAGCTACCAGAGCTGCGCAGAGCTTCCACTGCCGTGTGATGTTCAGCATTGTGCAAGTCAACACCATTCACCTACAGATAGAACATAAAATCCTGCTCATCAGCATCACTACTGGGTAACTCACTAAGTATATACAGAAACACTCACCTCTAGAAGCTTGTCTCCGACCCGCACTCCTGCACGAGCAGCTGGACCTTCTTCAGCCACACGAGATATAAAGATACCCTACAAGTATTGAAGAGTGAAGTGAGGGGACAAGACACCTAGACTTATAGGGCACTTGCTTCAGAATTTTAATGCCCTGCAGGAGATGCATGGTTATGTCCCCACCTAACTGGTCAGTCACATAACAGGAGCATAATGTGTACCCTTGATGTCCCCCTATGTCCACACCTAACTAGTTAGTCACAAAGGAAGAGCATTGTGAGTCCACAAGGGCACACACTATATCCTCACCAAAATGGTCAGTCACATAACAGGACCATGGTAAAACCATAGGGGTACACACTATATCCTCACCAAAATGGTCAGTCACATAACAGGTCCATGGTAAAACCATAGGGGTACACACTATATCCTCACCAAAATGGTCAGTCACATAACAGGACCATGGTAAGACCATAGGGGTACACACTATGATTAAACTGGTCAGTCACATAACAGGACCATGGTAAGACCATAGGGGTACACACTATGATTAAACTGGTCAGTCACATACCAGGAGCATGATAAGACCACAAGGGAACACACTATATCCTCACCAAAATGGTCAGTCACATAACAGGACCATGGTAAAACCATAGGGGTACACACTATGATTAAACTGGTCAGTCACATAACAGGACCATGGTAAGACCACAAGGGCACACACTATATCCTCACCAAAATGGTCACTCACATAACAGGACCATGGTAAGACCACAATGGTACACACTATGACCCCACTAAAACTAGGCAGTCACATAACAGAAGCATGAGAAGACCACATGGGTAGTACTATATAGTACACACTATATCCTCACCAAACTGGTCAGTCACATACCAGGAGCATAATAAGTACAAACTTATGAGTTGCTCCTCCTCTAATCACCATAAGGCACTCTATAGCAACATTCTCTGGTATGGGCAACCCAAGTGGTTTACAAGCTTGGTTACACAAACTGACAGCCCTGGATGCAGACAGCAATGCTAATAGCATCGTCCCAGGTCACCTTCATAATGTCATTTAAGGCAGATTAGTAAATAAAACCACCACACTCAGTCTCATCACACACACATTACCTCATCATCTCCCTTGTAAGGGGTGGATCCTTTGCCCCCTGCAATGCTGATTCCAAGACCACCAGTCTGCCGCAGGATAGTAAGAGTCAGCTGGAATCAGAAGGAAGTACGGGTTAGACAGAGGGGGTAAAGTAGAGAGACTCAGTAAAAAACAAGGAAGGATTCAAAGATACTAGGGATCAGACTGAAAAGAAAAATCCCTTAATGTGTCACCAACATGTACACACGCTGCAACAACTATTACTGCGCCGCACACACACGCTGCAACAGATATTACTGCGCCGCACACACACGCTGCAACAGATATTACTGCGCCGCACACACACGCTGCAACAGATATTACTGCGCCGCACACACACGCTGCAACAGATATTACTGCGCCGCACACACACGCTGCAACAACTATTACTGCGCCGCACACACACGCTGCAACAACTATTACTGCGCCGCACACACACGCTGCAACAACTATTACTGCTCCGCACACACGCTGCAACAGATATTACTGCGCCGCACACACACGCTGCAACAGATATTACTGCGCCGCACACACACGCTGCAACAGATATTACTGTGCCGCACACACGCTGCAACAGATATTACTGCGCCGCACACACGCTGCAACAGATATTACTGCGCCGCACACACACGCTGCAACAACTATTACTGCGCCGCACACACACTGCAACAGATATTACTGCGCCGCACACACACGCTGCAACAACTATTACTGCTCCGCACACACGCTGCAACAGATATTACTGCTCCGCACACACGCTGCAAACGATATTACTGCGCCGCACACACGCTGCAAACGATATTACTGCGCCGCACACACACGCTGCAACAGATATTACTGCGCCGCACACACACGCTGCAACAACTATTACTGCGCCGCACACACACGCTGCAACAGATATTACTGCTCCGCACACACGCTGCAACAGATATTACTGCGCCGCACACACACGCTGCAACAGATATTACTGCGCCACACACACACGCTGCAACAGATATTACTGCGCCGCACACACACGCTGCAACAGATATTACTGCGCCGCACACACACGCTGCAACAGATATTACTGTGCCGCACACACACGCTGCAACAGATATTACTGCGCCGCACACACACGCTGCAACAACTATTACTGCGCCGCACACACGCTACAAACGATATTACTGCGCCGCACACACACGCTGCAACAACTATTACTGCGCCGCACACACGCTACAAACGATATTACTGCGCCGCACACACGCTGCAAACGATATTACTGCGCCGCACACACACGCTGCAACAGATATTACTACGCCGCACACACACGCTGCAACAGATATTACTGCGCCGCACACACACGCTGCAACAGATATTACTGCGCCGCACACACACGCTGCAACAACCATTACTGCGCCGCACACACACGCTGCAACAACTATTACTGCGCCGCACACACACGCTGCAACAGATATTACTGCGCCGCACAGACACGCTGCAACAACTATTACTGCGCCGCACACATGCTGCAACAGATATTACTGCGCCGCACACACGCTGCAACAGATATTACTGCGCCGCACACACGCTGCAACAGATATTACTGCGCCGTACACACGCTGCAACAGATATTACTGCGCCGCACACACACGCTGCAACAGATATTACTGCGCCGCACACACGCTGCAACAGATATTACTGCGCCGCACACACACGCTGCAACAGATATTACTGCATCACACACACACAAACAGCACCAGCTACAGCTGCATCACACACAGAAACGGCACCAGCTACAGCTGCATCACACACACAACACAGCACCAGCTACAGCTGCATCACACACACAAAAAACGGCACCAGCTACAGCTGCATCACACACAGAAACGGCACCAGCTACAGCTGCATCACACACAGAAACGGCACCAGCTACAGCTGCATCACACACAGAAACGGCACCAGCTACGGATGCATCACACACACAAATGGCACCAGCAACAGCTGCATCACACACAGAAATGGCACCAGCTACAGCTGCATCACACACAAACAGCACCAGCTGCATCACACACAGAAACGGCACCAGCTACAGCTGCATCACACACAGAAACGGCACGAGCTACAGCTGCATCACACACAGAAACGGCACGAGCTACAGCTGCATCACACACAGAAACGGTACGAGCTACAGCTGCATCACACACAGAAACGGCACGAGCTACAGCTGCATCACACACAGAAACGGTACGAGCTACAGCTGCATCACACACACAAACAGCACCAGCTACAGCTGCATCACACACACACAAACAGCACCAGCTACAGCTGCATCAAACACACACACAAACAGCACCAGCTACAGCTGCATCACACACAGAAACGGCACCAGCTACAGATGCATCACACACAGAAACAGCACCAGCTACAGCTGCATCACACACAGAAACGGCACCAGCTACAGCTGCATCACACACACAAAACAGCACCAGCTACAGCTGCATCACACACACAAAACAGCACCAGCTACAGCTGCATCACACACAGAAACGGCACCAGCTACGGATGCATCACACACAGAAATGGCACCAGCTACAGCTGCATCACACACAGAAACGGCACCAGCTACAGCTGCATCACACACACAAACGGCACCAGCTACGGATGCATCACACACACAAACGGCACCAGCTACGGATGCATCAGACACACAAACGGCACCAGCTACGGATGCATCAGACACAGAAACGGCACCAGCTACAGCTGCATCACACACAGAAACGGCACCAGCTACAGCTGCATCACACACAGAAACGGCACCTGCTACAGCTGCATCACACACAGAAACGGCACCAGCTACAGCTGCATCACACACAGAAACGGCACCAGCTACAGATGCATCACACACAGAAACGGCACCAGCTACAGCTGCATCACACACAGAAACGGCACCAGCTACAGCTGCATCACACACAGAAACGGCACCAGCTACAGATGCATCACACACAGAAACGGCACCAGCTACAGCTGCATCACACACAGAAACGGCACCAGCTACAGCTGCATCACACACACAAAACAGCACCAGCTACAGCTGCATCACACACACACAAACGGCACCAGCTACGGATGCATCACACACAGAAATGGCACCAGCTACAGCTGCATCACACACAGAAACGGCACCAGCTACAGCTGCATCACACACAGAAACGGCACCAGCTACAGATGCATCAGACACACAAACGGCACCAGCTACAGCTGCATCACACACACAAACGGCACCAGCTACGGATGCATCAACACACAAACGGCACCAGCTACGGATGCATCAACACACAAACGGCACCAGCTACGGATGCATCAGACACACACGGCACCAGCTAGGAATGCATCACACACACACACACGGCACCAGCTAGGAATGCATCACACACACACAAACTGCACCAGCTAGGAATGCATCACACACACACAAACTGCACCAGCTAGGAATGCATCAAACACACACAAAATGCACCAGCTAGGAATGCATCACACACACACAAAATGCACCAGCTAGGAATGGATCACACACACAAACGGCACCAGCTAGGAATGCATCAGACACCAAAATGGCACGAGCTAGGAATGCATCACGCACAGAAATGGCACCAGCAACAGCTGCATCACACACAGAAATGGCACCAGCTACAGCTGCATCACACACAAACAGCACCAGCTGCATCACACACAGAAACGGCACCAGCTACAGCTGCATCACACACAGAAACGACACGAGCTACAGCTGCATCACACACAGAAACGGTACGAGCTACAGCTGCATCACACACAGAAACGGCACGAGCTACAGCTGCATCACACACAGAAACGGTACGAGCTACAGCTGCATCACACACACAAACAGCACCAGCTACAGCTGCATCACACACACACAAACAGCACCAGCTACAGCTGCATCAAACACACACACAAACAGCACCAGCTACAGCTGCATCACACACAGAAACGGCACCAGCTACAGATGCATCACACACAGAAACAGCACCAGCTACAGCTGCATCACACACAGAAACGGCACCAGCTACAGCTGCATCACACACACAAAACAGCACCAGCTACAGCTGCATCACACACACACAAACGGCACCAGCTACGGATGCATCACACACAGAAATGGCACCAGCTACAGCTGCATCACACACAGAAACGGCACCAGCTACAGCTGCATCACACACACAAACGGCACCAGCTACAGCTGCATCACACACACAAACGGCACCAGCTACGGATGCATCAGACACACAAACGGCACCAGCTACGGATGCATCAGACACACAAACGGCACCAGCTACGGATGCATCAGACACAGAAACGGCACCAGCTACAGCTGCATCACACACAGAAACGGCACCAGCTACAGCTGCATCACACACAGAAACGGCACCAGCTACAGCTGCATCACACACAGAAACGGCACCAGCTACAGCTGCATCACACACAGAAACGGCACCAGCTACAGCTGCATCACACACACAAAACAGCACCAGCTACGGATGCATCACACACAGAAATGGCACCAGCTACAGCTGCATCACACACAGAAACGGCACCAGCTACAGCTGCATCACACACACAAACGGCACCAGCTACAGATGCATCAGACACACAAACGGCACCAGCTACAGCTGCATCACACACACAAACGGCACCAGCTACGGATGCATCAACACACAAACGGCACCAGCAACGGATGCATCAACACACAAACGGCACCAGCTACGGATGCATCAGACACACACGGCACCAGCTAGGAATGCATCACACACACACAAACTGCACCAGCTAGGAATGCATCACACACACACAAACTGCACCAGCTAGGAATGCATCAAACACACACAAAATGCACCAGCTAGGAATGCATCACACACACACAAAATGCACCAGCTAGGAATGGATCACACACACAAACGGCACCAGCTAGGAATGCATCAGACACCAAAATGGCACGAGCTAGGAATGCATCACGCACACAAATGGCACGAGCTAGGAATGCATCACGCACACAAATGGAACCAGCTCTGAATGTATCACGCACACAAACGGCACCAGCTAGGAATGCATCACACACAAACGGCACCAGCTAGGAATGCATCACACACACACAAATGGCACCAGCTAGGAATGCATCACGCACACAAATGGAACCAGCTATGAATGCATCACACACACACACAAACGGCACCAGCTACGAATGCATCACACAAAATAAACGGCACAAGCTAGGAATGCATCACACACAAACGGCACCAGCTACGAATGCATCACACACACACAAACGGCACATGCATCCCACACACAAACGGCACCAGCTACGAATGCATCACACACAAATGGCACCAGCTACGAATGCATCACACACACAAACGGCATCAGCTACGAATGCATCACACACACAAATCGCACCAGCAATGAATGCATCACACACACAAATGGCACCAGCAATGAATGCATCACACACACAAATGGCACCAGCAATGAATGCATCACACACACACACGCAAATGGCACCAGCTACGAATGCATCACACACACACAAACGGCACCAGCTACGAATGCATCACACACACAAACAGCATCAGCTACGAATGCATCAGACACACAAATGGCACCAGCTAGGAATGCATCAGACACACAAATGGCACCAGCTAGGAATGCATCAGATACACAAATGGCACCAGCTAGGAATGCATCAAGCACACAAATGGCACCAGCTAGGAATGCATCAAGCACACAAATGGCACCAGCTAGGAATGCATCACGCACACAAACGGCACCAGCTAGGAATGCATCAGACACACAAACAGCACCAGCTAGGAATGCATCACGCACACAAATGGAACCAGCTATAAATGCATCACGCACACAAACGGCACCAGCTAGGAATGCATCAGACACAAATGGCACCAGCTAGGAATGCATCAGACACACAAATGGCACCAGCTAGGAATGCATCACACACACAAACAGCACCAGCTAGGAATGCATCACGCACACAAATGGAACCAGCTATAAATGCATCACAGATGAAAGGGAGACAAAAGGAGGCGCCACAATAGTGTGAAATCGTAGGTAAAGGGACCCCCACACACAATACAGGATCACTTACTGGATATAAAGCACTTGAGAAGTGCCACAGGTGCAGGCTGAACTATTTAAAGCTGTCCAGCGAGCTTTTCCTTCCGGTCGAACAGCCAAAGGGTTAACTTCAGATTGCCCCACACGTATTGGGATAAAAGATGAGCCAAACAATAGTGGATTCCCACTTGGGAAAGAAAATCCAGCTATATAGAAGGCTAAAAAATAGGTCAAAAGTCCGATCGACTAGGTCAAAAGTCGGATCGACTAGTAAAAGCAATATTAAAATAAGCGTGATGACAAATAGGTAAAAATATAACCAAAAAGTTTATTTAAACCTAATACACTACGCGTTTCCCGGTCACAACAACCGTTTCATCAGGTGTAAAAAACTAACAGTCATCACACTATTTGTAACATATATCGGCGTTCCAAAAATTCCATTGCGCATGCCCATTGAAGCCATGAACCAATGAGATGAAAAACCGAGCCGGCACACTTTCGGATAGGTCATAACTTGGGGGTGTGTGATACCAGCCTCCACCACGAGTGCTACCTATCACTCAAATGACGTAACCATATAGCATGGCAAGTATCCAATGGCTAACATACGCCGGCATGATGCTCACTAATATAACTACGCTAAAATGATCACATAGGGAGAGACCACAGACTTAAGATTCCCTCATGTGATCCCGACAGAGGTCTAAATGTATCTTTTATTATTAAAGTAATTAAAATAAAAAATAAAATGTAACATCCTTCTAATTCTTAAACTATATTGTATATTGTATATACAATCAATGGGGAGTAAATAAATATATATAAAAAAATATATAAAATAATAAAATAATATAATATCTTGATAATCTTCTTTACGACAATACAAAAATATATAAAATAATAACTGTTCTTACATATAGCCCTGAGGAGTATTCCTGGCCTAATGTTAAAAACTCTATGTAGAATACATCTATGCTAAAAAATATAAAGGTAACACCCCATAGTGGAGGTGGATCACCTATATAACTATATAATGTAAAAAATGTAGTGTTAGTGTATTGCCACTGAAAAAAACAAAAATATATGCTTTTACCATGCCGGCTCAGGGATCATCTGATCAGTCATGACTTAATACACAAATGAGTTAATATTCTAGAGTCTAGACAAAAATATATATTACACATATAAAATTACATAAAAAAATGGATTACTACTCTGACGTTAAAAACCCATAAATAATACACATAAAGTCTCAGATAAAATCACATAGACACCAATGCCCAATAAGACAGATAGGTGTATATAGTTACATAAATACATAAATATAAACATAATGATAAATCCCAAAAGAGACAAAGAGGAGTAAATCATGTTCACTTAATTGAAAGCTGCCATGTCGATGTTTTCATTTAGACCATGGGGCTTCAAAGTTTTTAATTTCCATATCCAATAAGTCTCTCTTTGTCGCAAGTGAATAAACCTATTTCTACCCCATTTGGGAGCAACATGTTCTATAGGAAGAATACTATATATATCACTTTCTCCCAGATGGCATTGTCCCTTGTGACGAGGAACACTATGATTCATCAATTCTTTCTTCACATTTCTCATGTGTTCCCCCCATCTTTTTTTGATGGGTCTTGAGGTTCTCCCTACATACTGAACCCCACATTTGCATTGTAGCAAATATACCACAAATGTTGAATCACACGTGAAATGTGAAGAAACACTAGAAATTTCATTGGTAACAAATGACTTAAATTCAGTAACCTGCCCCATCGTATAGCTACACAACCCACAGTTATTTTTCCCACATTTAAAAAAACCTATCTTAGTTGTTAAAAAAGAATTAGTATTAACTTTGTTTACCACCCTATTTGTGCGTTTTTTCATTAAGATCTTACTCGGTGCCAACCTATTTTTAAGGGTCTGAGCTCTTCTAAAAGTACAGATAGGAGTGTCTTCCAATATCTGTTTCAAAACTGGATCATTTTTCAAAATAAACCAATACTTCTGTAAAATATTCTTAATTAGATGATGATTATTATTATACCTAGTAATAAATTGGGGATGGTTATTAATTTTGGACTTAAATAGTAACCTTTCCTCTTCCGAGTTAAATGTTTTTCCATATTTGTCCTTTTTCTTAGAATTAAACAAATCAGATCTTACTTTATTTCTAGCCTTTTGGTAGCCTAATTCTATGAGTTTTGATGGATAATCTCTTGCAAGGAACCTCTCTTTTAATATTTGTGATTGCTCATCAAAAATAGATATCTCTGTACAATTTCTGCGTATTCTGCAGAATTGATTGAATGGAATATTTTCTTTCCATGGTCTGTAATGGTTACTTTTAAAATTCAAATAACTATTTGTATCTACAGTTTTGAAAAAAGTCTTGGTTGAAACAGACCCTTTTGAATCCCAATATAATATAAGATCCAAAAATTCAATTTGTTCCTTTGAGATGTTCGAGGTGAATGTCAAACCCATATTATTGGCATTCAAAAATTCCACAAATTCCTTTGCCTCAGACTCTGTTCCATCCCATATAAAGAGCAAATCATCAATAAAGCGGCCATAGAAGACCAGGTTCGCCCTTGCTGGGGAATTATATATATACTCCTCTTCAAAAGACCCCATAAACAAGTTCGCAAAGCTTGGGGCGAACCTGGTCCCCATGGCCGTGCCCTTTATTTGTAGAAAAAACTGCTCCTGAAACACAAAATAATTGTGCTTCAACACAAAAGAAATAGCATCCAACAGGAAAATTTTCTGTTGTTCAGGTAAATAAATGTCTCTAGATAAAAATTTGTCAATAGAGCTGATCCCTAAATCATGTGCTATATTTGAATAAAGTGCTGACACATCACATGTCATCCAAACTAAGTTTTTTATATCTAAATTGTTTAATTTAGATAGTTTATTTATTAAGTCTGGTGTGTCTTTTATATACGATGGTAAACACTTTACTTCTTTTTTTAGGAACGAGTCTATGTACTCGGATAAATTACACGTGAGATTCCCGATCCCCGATATAATCGGGCGACCAGGAGGATTATTTTTACATTTGTGGATTTTAGGGAGATGGTAATAGTATGCAAGACTGGGGGTACCTGGGTTTAAGAATTCTTTTTCTTTCTTAGTAAGGATCCCTTTATAGAACCCATCATCTATAAGTTTAACCAAACCAATCATATATTTTTTGGTAGGGTTAAAAGATAATCTTTTGTAGTACTCCGGATTGAATAAGATCCGGTTAGCTTCACCAACATAATCATCCCAGTCTTGCAATACTATTCCACCTCCCTTGTCGGCCTGTCTAATCACTAGAGACTGATCTTTTGCTAACTTTGATAGAGCTTTTATTTCATAGATGTTCAAATTTGAGGCCTTACTCTTACTACTATTTTGATTGTTAATAAATAAACTATCTAAATTAAACAATTTAGATATAAAAAACTTAGTTTGGATGACATGTGATGTGTCAGCACTTTATTCAAATATAGCACATGATTTAGGGATCAGCTCTATTGACAAATTTTTATCTAGAGACATTTATTTACCTGAACAACAGAAAATTTTCCTGTTGGATGCTATTTCTTTTGTGTTGAAGCACAATTATTTTGTGTTTCAGGAGCAGTTTTTTCTACAAATAAAGGGCACGGCCATGGGGACCAGGTTCGCCCCAAGCTTTGCGAACTTGTTTATGGGGTCTTTTGAAGAGGAGTATATATATAATTCCCCAGCAAGGGCGAACCTGGTCTTCTATGGCCGCTTTATTGATGATTTGCTCTTTATATGGGATGGAACAGAGTCTGAGGCAAAGGAATTTGTGGAATTTTTGAATGCCAATAATATGGGTTTGACATTCACCTCGAACATCTCAAAGGAACAAATTGAATTTTTGGATCTTATATTATATTGGGATTCAAAAGGGTCTGTTTCAACCAAGACTTTTTTCAAAACTGTAGATACAAATAGTTATTTGAATTTTAAAAGTAACCATTACAGACCATGGAAAGAAAATATTCCATTCAATCAATTCTGCAGAATACGCAGAAATTGTACAGAGATATCTATTTTTGATGAGCAATCACAAATATTAAAAGAGAGGTTCCTTGCAAGAGATTATCCATCAAAACTCATAGAATTAGGCTACCAAAAGGCTAGAAATAAAGTAAGATCTGATTTGTTTAATTCTAAGAAAAAGGACAAATATGGAAAAACATTTAACTCGGAAGAGGAAAGGTTACTATTTAAGTCCAAAATTAATAACCATCCCCAATTTATTACTAGGTATAATAATAATCATCATCTAATTAAGAATATTTTACAGAAGTATTGGTTTATTTTGAAAAATGATCCAGTTTTGAAACAGATATTGGAAGACACTCCTATCTGTACTTTTAGAAGAGCTCAGACCCTTAAAAATAGGTTGGCACCGAGTAAGATCTTAATGAAAAAACGCACAAATAGGGTGGTAAACAAAGTTAATACTAATTCTTTTTTAACAACTAAGATAGGTTTTTTTAAATGTGGGAAAAATAACTGTGGGTTGTGTAGCTATACGATGGGGCAGGTTACTGAATTTAAGTCATTTGTTACCAATGAAATTTTTAGTGTTTCTTCACATTTCACGTGTGATTCAACATTTGTGGTATATTTGCTACAATGCAAATGTGGGGTTCAGTATGTAGGGAGAACCTCAAGACCCATCAAAAAAAGATGGGGGGAACACATGAGAAATGTGAAGAAAGAATTGATGAATCATAGTGTTCCTCGTCACAAGGGACAATGCCATCTGGGAGAAAGTGATATATATAGTATTCTTCCTATAGAACATGTTGCTCCCAAATGGGGTAGAAATAGGTTTATTCACTTGCGACAAAGAGAGACTTATTGGATATGGAAATTAAAAACTTTGAAGCCCCATGGTCTAAATGAAAACATCGACATGGCAGCTTTCAATTAAGTGAACATGATTTACTCCTCTTTGTCTCTTTTGGGATTTATCATTATGTTTATATTTATGTATTTATGTAACTATATACACCTATCTGTCTTATTGGGCATTGGTGTCTATGTGATTTTATCTGAGACTTTATGTGTATTATTTATGGGTTTTTAACGTCAGAGTAGTAATCCATTTTTTTATGTAATTTTATATGTGTAATATATATTTTTGTCTAGACTTTAGAATATTAACTCATTTGTGTATTAAGTCATGACTGATCAGATGATCCCTGAGCCGGCATGGTAAAAGCATATATTTTTGTTTTTTTCAGTGGCAATACACTAACACTACATTTTTTACATTATATAGTTATATAGGTGATCCACCTCCACTATGGGGTGTTACCTTTATATTTTTTAGCATAGATGTATTCTACATAGAGTTTTTAACATTAGGCCAGGAATACTCCTCAGGGCTATATGTAAGAACAGTTATTATTTTATATATTTTTGTATTGTCGTAAAGAAGATTATCAAGATATTATATTATTTTATATATTTTTTATATATATTTATTTACTCCCCATTGATTGTATATACAATATACAATATAGTTTAAGAATTAGAAGGATGTTACATTTTATTTTTTATTTTAATTACTTTAATAATAAAAGATACATTTAGACCTCTTTCGGGATCACATGAGGGAATCTTAAGTCTGTGGTCTCTCCCTATGTGATCAGTTTAGCGTAGTTATATTAGTGAGCATTATGCCGGCGTATGTTAGCCATTGGATACTTGCCGTGCTATATGGTTACGTCATTTGAGTGATAGGTAACACTCGTGGTGGAGGCTGGTATCACACACCCCCAAGTTATGACCTATCCGAAAGTGTGCCGGCTCGGTTTTTCATCTCATTGGTTCATGGCTTCAATGGGCATGCGCAATGGAATTTTTGGAACGCCGATATATGTTACAAATAGTGTGATGACTGTTAGCTTTTTACACCTGATGAAACGGTTGTTGTGACCGGGAAACGCGTAGTGTATTAGGTTTAAATAAACTTTTTGGTTATATTTTTACCTATTTGTCATCACGCTTATTTTAATATTGCTTTTACTAGTCGATCCGACTTTTGACCTAGTCGATCGGACTTTTGACCTATTTTTTAGCCTTCTATATAGCTGGATTTTCTTTCCCAAGTGGGAATCCACTATTGTTTGGCTCATCTTTTATCCCAATACGTGTGGGGCAATCTGAAGTTAACCCTTTGGCTGTTCGACCGGAAGGAAAAGCTCGCTGGACAGCTTTAAATAGTTCAGCCTGCACCTGTGGCACTTCTCAAGTGCTTTATATCCAGTAAGTGATCCTGTATTGTGTGTGGGGGTCCCTTTACCTACGATTTCACACTATTGTGGCGCCTCCTTTTGTCTCCCTTTCATCTGTAGTTTGCCGCTGGTGCCATCAGCCTTGGAAGGAGTTTCAGCTGCCGCATATCCGCGAGGAGTGGATACCCGGAGAAAAATCTGTATCACTTGAACTATGTTTAAGGACTATTCGTATATACTATAGTACCCGGGTATTTGATTTCTGTATGTATTTGTTATCGCAATATTTCACCATTGTATGTCTATAATATCACTCGCAACTATTCCACGTGCATTGATAGATATGTGGTTTTAGGATTTCAATATTTGCTGCTGGAGCTACATTGTTATTGTGGTCACCACTAGAAGGACACATTACACTCTATATATATTTTTGGCACTATATATTATGGTATATTGCGTTCATATATTCATAATCTTCCACTTTTGTATAAATATATACACTTGACACTAATTTTTTGCATCATATATCCAGCATAGTTTGTGAAATTTTATTCACGCATATTACTTGTCCTTTGTTGAAGAGTATATTTAGGACACGGAGATTTATATTTTTTATATATTTTTGTATGCACTGTTTTAGAGTGCACTATTTATAGGCGCCTTCACTATATCATATCACTTATAAATGCATCACGCACACAAACGGCACCAGCTAGGAATGCATCACACACACAAACGGCATCAGCTACGAATGCATCACACACACAAATGGCACCAGCTACGAATGCATCACACACACAAATGGCACCAGCTACGAATGCATCACACACACAAACGGCAAATGCACCAATAGCTTGGTACTTTGGTGTACATATGTTACTGCACACTAGGTTTTACAAAAATTAATCTCCCAAAATCTCCTAGCAATGGTTTAATAATACAATCCCTAATCACAAGTATTTTTATTAAGGATAATAATTGGATACTTGTATATCCCACAACCTCGAACTTAATTGACTCGCAGCACTAATAACAAGTATTATTATTACCCAACTTAATGGTACTCATTTTATCGACCTCGGAAGGATGAAAGGCTGAGTTGAGTGGACCTTGCTGAGATCGAACCTGCAACCCTTGGGTTGCCACAGATCTCTGTAAAAGTGCATTAGCATGATGAGCTATCTGTCCGGCCTAAGAATTACAATCCCTAATTACAAGTATTTTTTTTAAGAATACAATCCCTAATCACGTGTATTTTTATTAAGAATACAATCCCTAATCACGTGTATTTTTATTAAGAATACAATCCCTAATCACGTGTATTTTTACTAAGACTACAATCCCTAATCACGTGTATTTTTATTAAGAATACAATCCCTAATCACGTGTATTTTTATTAAGACTACAATCCCTAATCACGTGTATTTTTATTAAGACTACAATCCCTAATCACGTGTATTTTTATTAAGACTACAATCCCTAATCACGTGTATTTTTACTAAGACTACAATCCCTAATCATGTGTATTTTTTATTAAGACTACAATCCCTAATCACGTGTATTTTTATTAAGACTACAATCCCTAATCACGTGTATTTTTATTAAGACTACAATCCCTAATCACGTGTATTTTTATTAAGACTACAATCCTAATCACGTGTATTTTTACTAAGACTACAATCCCTAATCACGTGTATTTTTATTAAGACTACAATCCCTAATCACGTGTATTTTTTATTAAGACTACAATCCCTAATCACGTGTATTTTTATTAAGACTACAATCCCTAATCACGTGTATTTTTATTAAGACTACAATCCCTAATCATGTGTATTTTTATTAAGAATACAATCCCTAATCAGGTGTATTTTTATTAAGAATACAATCCCTAAACACGTGTATTTTTATTAAGAATACAATCCCTAATCACAAGTATTTTTATTAAGAATACAATCCCTAATCACGTGTATTTTTATTAAGAATACAATCCCTAATCAGGTGTATTTTATTAAGAATACAATCCCTAATCACAAGTATTTTTATTAAGAATACAATCCCTAATCACGTGTATTTTATTAAGAATACAATCCCTAATCACGTGTATTTTATTAAGAATACAATCCCTAATCACGTGTATTTTATTAAGAATACAATCCCTAATCACAAGTATTTTTATTAAGAATACAATCCCTAATCACGTGTATTTTTATTAAGACTACAATCCCTAATCACGTGTATTTTTATTAAGACTATAATCCCTAATCACGTGTATTTTTATTAAGACTACAATCCCTAATCACGTGTATTTTTTATTAAGACTACAATCCCTAATCACGTGTATTTTTATTAAGAATACAATCCCTAATCACGTGTATTTTTATTAAGAATACAATCCCTAATCACGTGTATTTTTATTAAGAATACAATCCCTAATCACGTGTATTTTTATTAAGAATTACAATCCCTAATCACGTGTATTTTTATTAAGAATTACAATCCCTAATCACGTGTATTTTTATTAAGAATACAATCCCTAAACACGTGTATTTTTATTAAGACTACAATCCCTAATCACGTGTATTTTTATTAAGAATACAATCCCTAATCACATGTATTTTTATTAAGACTACAATCCCTAATCACGTGTATTTTTTATTAAGAATACAATCCCTAAACACGTGTATTTTTATTAAGACTACAATCCCTAATCACAAGTATTTTATTAAGAATACAATCCCTAATCACGTGTATTTTTATTAAGAATACAATCCCTAATCACGTGTATTTTTATTAAGACTACAATCCCTAATCACGTGTATTTTTTATTAAGAATACAATCCCTAAACACGTGTATTTTTATTAAGAATACAATCCCTAATCACGTGTATTTTTATTAAGACTACAATCCCTAATCACGTGTATTTTTATTAAGAATACAATCCCTAATCACGTGTATTTTTATTAAGACTACAATCCCTAATCAAGTGTATTTTTATTAAGAATACAATCCCTAATCACGTGTATTTTTATTAAGAATACAATCCCTAATCACGTGTATTTTTATTAAGAATACAATCCCTAAACACGTGTATTTTTATTAAGAATACAATCCCTAATCACGTGTATTTTTATTAAGAATACAATCCCTAATCACGTGTATTTTTATTAAGAATACAATCCCTAATCACGTGTATTTTTATTAAGAATTACAATCCCTAATCACGTGTATTTTTATTAAGAATTACAATCCCTAATCACGTGTATTTTTATTAAGAATTACAATCCCTAATCACGTGTATTTTTATTAAGAATTACAATCCCTAATCACGTGTATTTTTATTAAGAATACAATCCCTAAACACGTGTATTTTTATTAAGAATACAATCCCTAATCACGTGTATTTTTATTAAGAATACAATCCCTAATCACATGTATTTTTATTAAGACTACAATCCCTAATCACGTGTATTTTTATTAAGAATACAATCCCTAATCACGTGTATTTTTATTAAGACTACAATCCCTAATCACGTGTATTTTTTATTAAGAATACAATCCCTAAACACGTGTATTTTTATTAAGAATACAATCCCTAAACACGTGTATTTTTATTAAGAATACAATCCCTAATCACGTGTATTTTTATTAAGAATACAATCCCTAATCACGTGTATTTTTATTAAGAATACAATCCCTAATCATGTGTATTTTTATTAAGAATACAATCCCTGACGACGTGTATTTTTATTAAGAATACAATCCCTAATCACATGAATTTTATTAAGAATACAATCCCTAATCACGTGTATTTTTATTAAGACTACAATCCCTAATCACGTGTATTTTTATTAAGACTACAATCCCTAATCACGAGTATTTTTATTAAGACTACAATCCCTAATCACAAGTATTTTTATTAAGAATACAATCCCTAATCACGTGTATTTTATTAAGAATACAATCCCTAATCACGAGTATTTTTATTAAGAATACAATCCCTAATCACGTGTATTTTATTAAGAATACAATCCCTAATCACGTGTATTTTTATTAAGAATACAATCCCTAATCACGTGTATTTTTATTAAGAATACAATCCCTAATCACAAGTATTTTTATTAAGAATACAATCCCTAATCACGTGTATTTTTATTAAGAATACAATCCCTAATCACAAGTATTTTTATTAAGAATACAATCCCTAATCACAAGTATTTTTCTTTCCATAAGGCAGGGAGAGTCCACAACTTCATTCCTTACTGTTGGGAAATACAACACCTGGCCACCAGAGGGAGGCAAAGACACCCCAGCCAAAGGCTTAAAGGGACATTATACACTCATTTTTTCTTTGCATAAATGTTTTGTAGATGATCTATTTATAAAGCCCATAAAGTTTTTTGTTTTTTTTAAATGTATAGTTTTGCATATTTTTAAAGAACATTGCTCTGATTTTCAGACTCCTAACCAAGCCCCAAAGTTTTATTTGAATACCGTCAGCTACCTTCTCCAGCTTGCTCCTGTTTGTGTAAAGGGTCTTTTCATATGCAAAAGAAGGGGGGGGGGGAGTGTCTTATTTCCCACAAGCAGTGGGCTTTCCAACTGCCTTTTCAACAGAGCTAAACTGAAAGCTTCTAAGTAAGTTTTTAAACCATTTTATACTGGATTTTTATATCAGTATCTGTGCATCTTATTCTTTATAGTAGTGTTTATTACATGCAGTTATATGAAAATGAGTGTATACTGTCCCTTTAAATATCCCTCCCACTTCCCCTATCCTCCCAGTCATTCTTTGCCTTTCATCACTAGAGGAGGTGGCAGAGAAGTGTCAGAAGATTCGGATACTCCTGTAATGGGTATGTTCCCTTTAAGAGAGGACTGGAGTTTTAAGTAATCATATAAACCTCTCAGTGAGAGTATTGATGAAAGTTAGAGTCTGGAGATGCAGGGAAAGTTTTTCTGCTAAACCATCCAGGCTGTTAGCTAACAACTCCTGAGCAATCAGTGTTGACGAGTTTCACTGCTTGTTTTTAATCACTCAGGTCCCTGTCAGTGTCGCTGCAAGGCTGTCAAACTTGAAAGGCTGTACCTGCTCCACAGCATAGATCCTAGAGGGTAAGTCCACTTTATTGTTATAGCAGGGACTCCTGTATAGGGTCACAGTGTGACGACTCTATACTTCAATAGGATCAAGGCTTAATATCTCCTTTAGGCAGATTATTGGGAACAGTTATGGGGATTTTTATGTTCTGCATTAGGTTTGGGCTCATAAGACTGTGTGCTTTTGGCTTGGGAACAGACAGGTTTCACATTTGTTTTTGAGTGTTGCGCAGCTCATATTAGCTTAACATTTTTTTGCATAGCAGGGGTCCTGTCTTGCGCACATGTGACCGGGTGCGTCCTCTTTCACTTCCTTGCGATCCTGCTGCAGACAGCACTCCAGAGGAGAGCGTTTCACTGATCATTTGTCTGGGTCTAGGAGGTGGTGAGTGCCCCAGCCATTAGGATTGTAAAGGTGCCTGTTTATTTTTAAAACGCTTGTTTTTCGTAATGTTATTTTATTCCATCTGTGGAATTACATACCAAAGCTAAGCAGGACTATGATACTACGTTAGAGGTACCACTCCTTCTGTATTGAATAATAATACCTGTTTATATTGTGAGGAGGCTGTGGTTTCCACGCCTGCTCAATTTTGTTCCAATTGCCTAAGCACTGTTTTAAAGTCTAAGAAGGGAGCTAAGTCTGCCAATACCCATAGCGCAATTAGTCCCTCTGAGCCATTAACCTCTAAGGATTCTATGACCCAAGACATTTCTGCCCTGTCTACTCAAACCGCTTCACATGCAGTTCCCCGCGGCACAGCTACTTCTCCATCTGGAGGGGGCCTTTTTCCTGCTGACTTTACCGTGCAGCTACAATCTGCGGTGTCTGCGGCCCTGAGTGCCCTACCTATCTCTGGAAACGCAAGAAAAAGGTTAAACATAGTTCTCCCGACTTAGAGTCATTTAAATTCCTATTGTAACTAGCCTGTATGTCTCAGCTATCCAAGAATGAGTTAACCTCTGTTGTGTCAGAGGGTGAACTTTCTGAGTCGGAGACGTCTGTCACTAAGTCTCCTCCGGCAGAGGAACCCTCCTTTAGATTCAAAATTGAACATTTGCGTTTTTTACTAAAGTAGGTCCTGTCTACGCTAGAGGTTCCAGAGGCTAAGCTACCTGAGGAACCTAAGATCCCCAAGTTAGACAGGGTCTACGAAGACAGGAAGGTCCCACAGACTTTGCCTGTACCAGTTTGTATGGCGAACATTATTAGTAACGAATGGGAAATAATCAGAACTTTCTTTTCTTCCTCGGCAACTTTTAAGAAATTCGGTCCCTGACTCTCAAACAGAATTGTGGGATTCAATACCTAAGGTGGATGGCGCCATTTCGACAAAGCTAAGCGTACTACTATCCCCCTTGAGGATAGTTCGTCCTTTAGAGAGCCTATAGACAAGAAGTAGGAAACTTTCCTGAGGAGAATGTTCCAACACACAGGATTTTTATTCCAACCTGCGGAAGCAGTAGCCGCGGTGGCGGGAGCAGCTACGTACTGGTGCGACTCTCTGTCTGAACTTATTGAGGTGGAATCTCCCCTCAAGGATATTCAGGAGAAAATGAAGGCATTAAGAATTGCTAACTCCTTCATCTGTGATGCGTATATGCAAATGATTCGCCTGAACCCAAAGGCTTTAGGTTTTGCGGTTCTAGCCCGCCAGGCTCTCTGGTTGAAGTCTTGGTCTGCAGATATTACTTCTAAATCCAGGTTACTTTATCTCCCCTTCAAGGCGAAGATCTTATTCAGACCAGGTCTGGACTCCATCATTCCCACAGTTAACGGAGGGAAAGGAGCCTTCCTGCCACAGGATAAGTAGAACAGACCAAAGGGACAACAGTCATCGAATTTTAGTTCCAAGGATCTCAATCCTCATCCAAGCCCGAGCAGCCCAAGAGTACTTGGAAGCCGGCTCAGTCCTGGAACAAGTCCATCAGACAAAGAAGCCCGCTGATAACAAGACGGCATGAAGGGGCGGCCCCCGATCAGGGATCGGATCGAGTAGGGGGCAGATTGTCACTTTTCTCAGATGCTTGGTTTCAGGATGTTCAGGACCCTTGGGTTCTGGAGGTCGGATCTAAGGGATACCGGATAGGATTCAAGTCCCATCCGCCCAGGGGCTGATTCCTTCTCTCCAGACTATCTTTAAGAGCAGAGAAGAGGACTTTTTAGGTTGTGTATGGGACTTAGTCTCTTTAGGAGTAGTTGTCCCGGTTCTATTCAAATATCTTTGTGGTTTTCAAGAAGGAGGGATCTTTTAGTCCAATTCTGGACTTGAAGTGCCTAAACAAATTTCTAAGCGTCCCATCCTTCAAGATGGAGACCATAAGATCAATCCTTCCTCTGCTTCAGGAAGAGCAGTTTATGAATACCATAAACCTGAAGGATGCATACCTTCACGTTCCAATACACAGGGAACATTTTTAATTCCTGAGGTTTGCATTTCTGGACCAGCACTTTCAGTTCATAGCACTTCAGTTTGGCTTAGCTACTGCTCCAAGAATATTTACAAAGGTTCTGGGAGCTCTCCTAGCGGTTGCCAGAACACAAGATATCACTAGCACCTTACCTGGACGATATCTTGGTACAGGCACCATCTTTTCGTCTAGCAAGGGAGCACTCGGAATTCCTTCTAAGTCTTCTTCGGTCACATGGATGGAAGATAAACTTGGAAAAGTTCTCTTACTCCACATACCAGGGTGAATTTCCTAGGTAAAGTTATAGACTCGGTATCCATGAAGATCTTTCTAATGAATCAGAGACGTTGCAGGCTAACATCAGCTTGCCTTGTGCTCCAGGCATCCCTAAGTCCTTCAGTGGCCCAGTGTATGGAGTTGATGTGCCTCATGGTATCTTGTATGGACATCATTCCCTTTGCCAGATTCCAGATCCTGGAATGGGCAGAGACCCACAACTGTATACTGTCAGCGATCCACATTCCTGGGTGTGGACAACTGGGCAGCAAACTTCCTCAGACTCAAATATCTATTTCCTCCATTATCTCTTCTCCCCCGTGTTCTGGCACGGGTCACGCAAGAGCATGCACCAGTGATTCTAATTGCTCCATCCTGGCCGCAAAGGACTTGGTTCGCGGATCTGGTGGGGATG